>NC_091128.1:178604167-178799167 GCF_040183065.1 Periplaneta americana
TATTTGTTATCATCGGTTGCGTATGGCAACATTCCACAGTACAAATCAAATGCTCCGTGTCCATGTTGACCGTCGAAGTTAATGTCAACAAATACGTAAGTAATCGTCTTAACCCTCTCCCCATATCCCGACAGTAAGAAAGAAACCCACCTCAGTACCGGTACACGTTTCCAAACAGTTCACATTCCTCCCACTACCGGCGTTACCGTACGTATCGGTAAGTACTCTTCAGAATGAATGCCGTACTTGCTAGGCAACTTCTCTGGCATATAGGTAATACGCCTCTGCGGAAGTGTAGGAAGATTGAATTCTCTAGGGTCATCGGCTAGCCACATGACGGCATACAGCGAGCCATGACAGATTTTGAACTGAACACCCAGTACTGTAGTGTTTACGTCGTCCAGTGAGTCAAAATAAACAAAAAATAAGTGAGCAATATTTTTATGACAACCTAAAAGAAGTTACCGATTAAGTTTAATGAAGCAGTTAAATACGGATGCCTGCAAAAGAAAATGACACTCTGAACGTTTTGTAAATTCGTGCTATCAGGAATCTGTTTGCAAAGTTCTATAAAGCAATTTTTCGCAATTTCCAAATGTTCAATACAGCTAAGTGCTCCTTGTGTCACACGGCACACATCAAGGCGATAATCTAGTTCATCCCAATCAAAATTACTTCATCTAAATCTAAAAATTTCATCTAAAAATCAATTAATCTAAATCTTTAGGAAGTGGGGGACTAAAAACTTGTCTTTCACAAATCGTAAAAAAAAAAACAGTCGCGCGGTGTGAGATCAGGACTCCTTGCTGGCCACGGTGCGAGAGCGCCGTTGTCGTGTGTTGCACGACCAATCCAGCGCGGTGAAAGGATTTCGTGCAGATAATTTTCCACACCCCGATGCCAGTCATCCTGTTGAAAGATGGAGTTCTCCCGTCCTCGTGCAGTTAACAGAGCAAAATGCATGTCGATATCACAGACAGGTTTTGTTTCACACAAAACTGAAAATGTCTACTTGTACTATAGTAGCCCTATATTAAGTGAGTACAGATGCAATTACTTCAGGCTAAGATTTGAACACACTAAAGGGCGAACACACAGACTGACAGAGGAAGAAATGAACAGAAAGATGAAGTGCAACTGAGAAAAGAACGAAATAAATAATAGACCAGTGATGTCAAAGCAAGCGCATTTTTCTGACCTTGACGTCGTGCGCGGGCAGCAAGCGCTAAGTATGGAAAGAGGAAGGGTTGTGTATATGAATAATCAACCTGTTGGATTAAGAAAACAGTGGTGCACAAACTTCAAACGGAACGTGAAGTTTTATGTCGTTATTTTTATATGGCTTCTTTCTGTTTAATATTATCTATATTGCCTGTAAAACAAAAGTACTAACACTGATTTCTTAATATTGCACTTGTGTTTTAAATCTTAACAACATAATGGAGAGTTAAGAAGGAATATTCACTTAAATTCCATAGTAGTATAATTATACTGTATTAAGTGGATGAAACACATCATTCATAAAGAAAGTGATATTCCAAAGAAAGAGCTTGAGTATGACAAGATAAGTTGGAAAGTTACCTAGGTACTGTATCAGTTTTAAGTGTAACTGATATTACATAACAAAACTCTTATCGCATTACGCTTTTAAGATGATATTTGTGAGCAACTTCCTATCATCAGAATATTAAATTATTTTCTCGAAATCTGCTGAAGCTATAGAGCTGACGTTTTTACAACACATGGGCACGTATCTTTTGCTTATGATGTAACAGTAGTTGCTTTGTTAATTCATTTCCTTACAAACAATTTCCATGCGAATATTTTCAAAATTTTCAATACACTATCTTCAATAATACGTATATACGGTATATTAGATTTACGAAAACATTCTGTAGGGCTAATAAATAAATAGGCCTATATCTGAAAATTTCACTTTTCTTTACGAAAAGGTGGGAAAATATTTCTTTTGAATAAAAAAATAAAACTTGTGAAAAATGAGCATTGAAATTAAAACTTACATTCTTATAATGCACTTATACTTCTCAGGCAAATCTAAAAATTAACACGGATACAGTTTTAATAAGTTCTCTTCCCTTTATCCATTGAATCAGTGCTGGCCATCCCTGAATATAGCTCGACCAAGCGGCATATACCACCTCTTTCGTCTGTCTCTTTCCTTTCCGCTGTAAAGCGCTCAGGCTCTCCTGGGCTCTAAAGCGCGCGCTTGCACCTATGGGCATCAATTGACATGCCTGTAATAGACCAACGAAGGAAATGACATGTTTTCATACATTAGAGATCAACGTAGAAAATTAGCCTTGGAACAAACTGCCAGACCAACGAATGGCTGTGGGAGAGAAGAACAGGATAATAGAAGATGGGCTGCATTATAGAATGCAGCTAATCCGTAATGAACAACATTTGATGTCCGCAAATTCGCACGCCGCGGTTCAACGTTCCAAAAACAAACAAGCGCGTCAGACAGGCAGCCTCAAGACTGACTGGCCAGGGCTCGCTCGTCCCTGTTTTACAATGCAAACTAAACCCGGGCCTGTCGCCACGTAGCACACACCGTCACCCGTCAGAATGCCCCCCCCCCCGCCCCAGCGAGCAGCGAGGAGCGAGAATTTACCTCTGCTCTCCTCAGCCTGACGTCTGCCTCGTACAGTCCGGTGCCGCTCAAAACTTGATCACCGACACGAATTATTATTGTTGTTACTCACAAGACTTCGAACCGCGAGTCAAAGAAATGAGAACTCTTGTGATATATGATTTATTTTTTTTCAATTTCAATTTTATTTATTTCAAATATACAGAATAAAGAAATATAATTACAAAACAAACAAAGAGAAATACAAATAAAATAATACAAGCAATATAAAAAGAAGATACAGTAGTATTAACAAAATTTGAGACCGAATGAGCAGCGACTATTTCTAGTCTGATGAAGACTATTTCGCGAATAATAATAAATAAATAAATAAATAAATAAATAAATAAATAATAAAAAGACGATAAATTCTGCAGTGCTCGGGAAAAGTGACATGTCAGTTTCCAAAAACCTTTTTTGATAATTTATTGACAACTTACTTTGATTTTTTCTGTATGAATTATTGTAATGGGAGGAATACCTACGTATTTTTTTCCAAGCGAGCAGATGTTCCGTAAGTTGTCAATAAATTATCAAAAAATGTTTGTGGAAACTGACTTGTGTCACTTTTCCCGAGCACTGCAGAATTGATAACGCAATTAAATTGTTACTAAATAAGACATTTAAGTTGCTAACTTAATATATTTAATTCAATTCAATTCAATTCAATTTATTTGGCCATTAGACATACAGTTTTAGGCTTCGTCAGAATACATTGAAAAACATATAAATACATTTAAAAAAAACACTAATAAAAGAAACAGTAAAATTTAAATAATACAATGAAAACATGAAATAATTTGAAACTTTTAAATTAAATACAACTAACTAAATTGCAATTAAACTTAGGCCTATTTATTAAAATACAATTTCATACAAATTTGTGTTGAAAAACTCAGCAACAGAATAAAAAGGATTATTTAATAACCAATTGTAAAATCTAGTTTTGAAGCTATTGATTGGTAATTTGTAACATTGACTTGGGAGCTTATTATATAATTTCATCCCCATAATTAAAAAGTTTGTGTTTCTCTTGTGTAATCTACAATATGGAATATTAATTTGTTCACTATTTCTAATTTCATGATCATGTATATTGGCCACTAATGAGTAATTGTCGATATTTTGTCGAGTGTAAAGTACTAGATCATATATATACAAATTTATGATTGTTAAAATCCGTGATTGTCTGAAAAGTGGCCGACAATGTTCCAGATAGTTTGATTTACATAAAATTATAATGGCTTTCTTTTGTAAAATCAAGACGCTTCCAATTTTGGTTCCATTTCCCCAGAAAATTAGGGCACATCGGATTATCGACTGAAAGAAAGAAAAGCAGGCACATCTTAAATAATTTTTAGAAACGCAAGTCGTTAATTTCTTTAACAAATACAAAACTCTTGATAGCTTTGTGCATATGTATTCGATGTGCTTATCCCATGCTAAACTGGAGTCTATAAAAAGTCCTAGAAATGTTGTGTAGTTGAGTCTGTTGTCCTTATTTATTAGATAATTTAGGCTGAAAGTTATGTTGATAGTTTTTTCTTGATTAAGCAAGAAATCATTAACTTCAGACCATAAAGCCATCTGTGATAGAGTGTCGTTGTTGAGAGCATGACCTTGGCCCCCTGCAATATGAATTTCATGTATAAAACATTTGGCAATAGCTGTAGAAATTATGATTAGAGAAACAGCAAAATTAAACACATATTAGAGGTTATAACATTTTATTTTGAACTAGGTACTTTCCGGTTCTTTTATTTAGTGAATTATCGACAAGATAAGAACTCTTGTGCTAAATGATGAAGACTATTTCGCGAATAATAAAAAATAATAATAAAAATATGATAAATTGATAACGCAATTAAATTACTATTAATAATACATTTAAGTTGCTAACTTAATATATTTCATTGGCCGGCATGTCTTGGCCTCCTGCAATATGAAATTCATGGTAAACATTTGACAATAGCTGTATTCATTCATTCATTCATTCATTCATTCATTCATTCATTATATTCCATAGATCTTACATGAGCAATGAAGCTTTAAGATGTGGAACAAGTCAACATTTTACAATATTACAATTACAATTTTTACAAATTTTTATAGTTTTACAATTTAGTAATTTTCTACAATTTTTACAATTTTGTACAATTTTTTTACATTTTTTTACATTTTGGCGAGATGTAGTGAGATGAGATGAGGTCCGAGGATTAGCCAATATATTACCCGGCATTTGCCTTTTCGGTGGGGGAAACCTCGGAAAAACCCAACCAGGTAATCAAATCAAAGGGGGTAATCAAATCAAAGGGGTTGATGCCAAGGACTCGCCATAGACCATCCGGCTTCAGTCCCACGGCTGGGGAAAACCTCCGAAGAAACCAAAGTCCAAAGGGGGATCCAACCCAAGCCCGAACGCAGCTCCGGATCAGCAGCCCAGCGAGTCTGTCGACTGAGCTACATCGATGGCTCTACTAAAAGTATACAATACATAGCCAATCAGATTATTAAATTTACAAACGCAAACGATCATTCATAAGTTGAGCTATATTATAATACAAAACAATTTAATTAAATTTAAGGCATAAACAATTCAACCAGTTGTGATATACAGAAATTGATAATACATATCATGCAAACTACTTCAAATTACAAACACAAACAATTTATCAGTAGAGCTATATAGATTACTATTCAATTTAAAGCATATACAATTCATCGGCCAAAACTATACAAATATATACAATACAAAGTAGCATACTTTCATTAAGCTATACAAATTTGTGCAATTAATATCAAGTAGATTAATTCAATTTATAATCATAAACAATTCATCAGTTGAGCTATACATATTACCATTCAATTTACAGTAGGTCTATATACAATTCATCAGTAGAGCTACACAGACTAGTAATCATTTTAAGAACATATACAATTCATCAGCCAAACTATACAAACATATACAATCAAATTAGTTCAATTTACAAACTTATTTTCGTTAAGCTATACAATTCATATGAAGTAGATTAATTCTATTTATAAGCTTAAACAATTCATCAGTTGACCTATACAGTATACTATTCAATTTACAGTACATACAATTAATCAGTTATGCTAAACAAAAAATACAATACATAGTAAACAGATTAAGTCAATATAAAAACATATTTTAGTAGAAATTATGATTAGTGAAACAGCGAAATTAAACAAATATTTGAGGTTATAACATTTTATTTTGGACTAGGTACTTTCATTTAGTGAATTATCTAGAAGATGAGAACTATTGTGATATTTGAATAAGACTATTTGTCGAATATATTAATAATACTTTATAACTTACAGAAAGACTGACAGCGAAACCACGTGGCCTGGGTTCGAATTTCGGTTGGGACAAGTTACCTCGTTGAGGTTTTTTCCGAGGTTTTTCCTCAACCCAATATGAGCAAATGCTGGGTAACTATCGATGCTGGACCCCGGACTCATTTCACCGGCATTATCATCTCCATTTCAGTCAGACACTAAATAACATGAGATGTTGATGCAGTGTCGTAAAATAACCCATCAAAAAAGAAAAAAAAAACATATAGAAACAGACTACTAGCCCTATAGCTTTCATGAATTAAGATGTTTAACTTACATTTGCTAGCAATATCACGGCCCACTATATTCTGAAGGAAAAATGAAATTATTTAACATCTGAACATCAGGTGCGACAATATATTAAACAGATGCGCATCAGGTGCTACGAGATTGCAGTTGATAATATAACTGGCTTTGATTGGTTGAAACTCAATAGATTACGACACTCCATTGGCGCAATGGTACATGAGCGAAATAGTCATTATTATACAATATTATTATGTTATCATTATTAAATTTGTAGATTTATTAGTATTATTATTAGTAGTAGTAGACATTCGAACTTTCAGGGGGGCAGACTGTAATTCTGACCATTATTGGGTAATTGGAGAATTAAGAGAAAGACTATTAGTAGCCAAGCGAGTAGAGCAACAAGCTAATATTAGTAGATTCAATATTCTGAAATTAAAGGACGAGGAAACTAAGCAACGTTATCAGGTTGAAATTTCAAATAGGTTTGCTGTTTTAGCAACTGCTGACGAAGCTGAGAAAGAGTTAGATGTTAATAGCGTGTGGGACAATATCCGAGATAATATCAAAATTGCAGCTGAGCAGAGCATAGGTCATCATGAAACTAAGAAAAAGAAACCATGGCTTGATGAAGATTGTTCCATTGTAGTAGATAGAAGGAAACAGGCAAAATTGAAATTCTTACAGGATCCAATTGTGGAGAATAGAGATAATTATTTCAATGAAAGACGGGAAGCAAGTCGTACACTTAGGAATAAAAAGAGAGGTTACTTGAAGGAAAAACTGAATGAGGTAGAAACAAATAGTAAGAATAAAAACATTCGAGACTTATATAAGGGTATAAAGGAATTTAAAAACGGATATCAGGCAAGGGTAAACGTGATCAAGGATCAGAATGGTGACTTGCTTGCAGCCTCTCATTCAATCCTTAACACATGGAAAAACTATTTTGGGCAACTACTAAATATACATAGGCCAAATAGAAATGATCGGGACGAAAATGAAATACAAACTGCTGAGCCATTTATACCGGAACCCACACTTTCTGAAGTCGAAATTGCGATAGAAAATCTGAAAATTACAAGTCTCCAGGTATTGATCATATTTCAGCAGAAGTAATACAAGAGGGTGGAAGGGCAGTATCTAGCGAAATTTATAAACTTGTACTTGCAATTTGGGAAAAGGAAATTAATTGTACCAGAACAATGGAAGGAGTCCATAATCGTACCTATTTTTAAGAAGGGGGACAAGACTAACTGTAGTAACTTTCGAGGAATATCACTTTTGTTGACGTCGTACAAAATTTTGTCGAATATCCTTTTGAGAAGATTAACTACATATGTAGATGAAATTATTGGGGATCATCAGTGTGGTTTTAGGCGTAATGAATCGACTATATAATGGGAGTATAAAGGTACGGAACATCAGTTATTCATAGATTTCAAAAAGCCTTATGACTCGGTTTAGAGAGAAGTTTTATATAATATTCTTGTTGAATTTGGTATGCCCAAGAAACTAGTTCGATTAATTAAAATGTGTCTTAGTGAAACTTACAGCAGAGTCCGTATAGGCCATTTTCTATCTGATGCTTTTCCAATTCACTGCGGGCTAAAGCAGGGAGATGCACTATCACCTTTACGTTTTAACTTCGCTCTAGAATATGCCATTAGGAAAGTTCAGGATAACAGGCAGGGTTTGGAATTGAACGGGTTACATCAGCTTCTTGTTTATGCGGATGATTAGGGAAAACGCGGAAATTCTAGTTGAAGCAAGTAAAGCGATAGGGTTGGAAGTAAATCCCGAAAAGACTAAGTATATGATTATGTCTCGTGACCAGAATATTGTACGAAATGGAACTATAAAAATTGGAGATTTGTCCTTCGAAGAGGTGGAAAAATTAAAATATCTTGGATCAACAGTAACAAATATAAATGACACTCGGGAGGAAATTAAACGCAGAATAAATATGGGAAATGCCTGTTATTATTCGGTTGAGAAGCTTTTGTCATCTAGTCTTCTGTCAAAAAATCTGAAAGCTAGAATTTATAAAACAGTTATATTACCGGTTGTTCTGTATGGTTGTGAAACTTGGACTCTCACTTTGAGAGAGGAACAGACATTAAGGGTGTTTGAGAATAATGTTCTTAGGAAAATATTTGGGGCTGAGAGGGATGAAGTTACAGGAGAATGGAGAAAGTTACACAACGCAGAGCTGCACGCATTGTATACTTCACCCGACATAATTAGGCAGACGTTTGAGATGGGCAGGACATGTAGTACGTATGGGCGAATCCAGAAATGCATACAGAGTGTTAGTTGGGAGGCCAGAGGGAAAAAGACCTTTGGGGAGGCCGAGATGTAGATGGGAAGATAATATTAAAATGGATTTGAGGGAGGTGGGATATGATGGTAGAGACTGGATTAATCTTGCTCAGGATAGGGACCAATGGCCGGCTTATGTGAGGGCGGCAATGAACCTCCGGGTTCCTTAAAAGCCAGTAAGTATAGAACTATGTAATTTGTACTTTCAATAAATTCAATAAATAAAAATAAAAAAGGTAATTAAGAATATTGCTGTCAGATGGTGGGCACATCATGAACATCAGTCCTATCTGTTGATGCACAGTAACTCGCGGTGTCCACAGTGAGTGGAAGCGAGCGACTCCAGTGGAATGAATCCGCCTCGGTAGATTTTTCAGACGGACGTTTTCCATACACAATGAGACAGGCGGGTAAAAGCCTCGCATCAAAGTTATTAAAACACGAGTCAGAAGAAATTTCATCAGAGCCACTGAGCTGCGGCACTGCCTGCGAAGTGGCGACGAGTCGACGAGCACGAACCTAGCGGCGTGCACAAGTACCAGCACTGCCACTATGCAAGAATGTACTGAGTGTTCACCAACCAGAGCCAGCTATCAACTGCGATCTCGTCGCATCTGTTTAATATCTTGTCGCACCTGAAGTTCAGATGTTAAATATTTTCACTGTTTCCTTGACAACAATAAAGTGGGTCGTGATATTGCGTGATGGCCGTGCTACAAAAATAAATAAAAGTATTAAATATGTTAATTTATAACACAATCTCTGTCTGCAGCCAGTGTTATAGTTTATTTCTTAATAAATTAGCTAAATAGTCCTATTCAAATATCACAAATAATTTTCCCATGAATTTCAAATTCCAGGAGAGCAAGACCATGTAGACTCATGAAATATATTATGTTAGAAACTTAATTATATTACTATTAAAAATATTTTTAAGTTCTTATTTATTTATTTATTTATTTATTTATTTATTTATTTATTCACTGATTTATTTATTTATTCACTTATTTATTTATTCATTCACCTATTTATTTATTTATTCATTCACTTATTTATTTATTTATTCACTTATTTATTTATTTATTCATTAACTTATTTATTTATTCATTCACTTATTTATTTATTTATTCATTCATTCACTTATTTATTCACTTATTTATTTATTCATTTACTTATTTATTTATTTATTTATTCATTCATTCACTTATTTATTTATCTATTCATTCACTTATTCATTCACTTATTTATTTATTTATTCATTCACTTATTCATTCACTTATTTATTTATTTATTCACTTATTTATTTATTCATTCACTTATTTATTTATTTATTCATTCACTTATTTATTTATTTATTCACTTATTTATTTATTTATTCATTCATTCACTTATTTATTCATTCATTCATTCACGTATTTATTCATTCATTCATCTATTTATTTATTTATTTATTTATCTATTTATTTATTTATTTATTGACCCACATGGGTACGGAAACATAGACGATGGCATTTTAAGGATTGATGACGGTTTAGTGACTTTCAAGTAAGAACAAAGATTATATATACTGAGCGAATATATGCGAACATACTCAAATCAATAAGGTAAATATAAAAACTGAAATAATACTGGCATCCACACAACTATTATATTATTCTTCTGCCAAGGCATTGAAACATGTAAAATATAGTGCTCTCATTTTACGAGGAAACTAGATTACAGCGGAACCGTGTACTTCGTGTTCCAATCGATTACTTAATACACAAGCAACAGTCATACACACGTTCCGGTACATTTCTCAGAAGCGACTATCTGCTGGGATGTTTTGTAGAACTGGCTTCCCACGCTGCAGGAAGTCGGCCGGCGCGAAGTTTCCTCGTAAAATGAGAGCAATGCGCGATATTAAGGGGAGTTAAAACATTACGTTTAGGCCTTCATATTATTTCGTGATATAGAAGATGAAAATGGATGTACAATAGTACCATAATTATTTCTTTCTATTCTTTCATGACAGACAGACAGACAGACAGACAGATAGATGGATGGATGGATGGATGGATGGATCGATAGATAGATAGATAGATAGATAGATAGATAGATAGATAGATAGATAGATAGATAGATAGATAGATAGATAGATAGATAGATAGATAGATAGATAGATAGATAGATAGATAGATAGATAGATAGATAGATAGATAGATAGATAGATAGATAGATAGATAGATAGATAGATAGATAGATAGATAGATAGATAGATAGATAGATAGATAGATAGATAGATAGATAGATAGATAGATAGATAGATAGATAGATAGATAGATAGATAGATAGATAGATAGATAGATAGATAGATAGATAGATAGATAGATAGATAGATAGATAGATAGATAGATAGATAGATAGATAGATAGATAGATAGATAGATAGATAGATAGATAGATAGATAGATAGATAGATAGATAGATAGATAGATAGATAGATAGATAGATAGATAGATAGATAGATAGATAGATAGATAGATAGATAGATAGATAGATAGATAGATAGATAGATAGATAGATAGATAGATAGATAGATAGATAGATAGATAGATAGATAGATAGATAGATAGATAGATAGATAGATAGATAGATAGATAGATAGATAGATAGATAGATAGATAGATAGATAGATAGATAGATAGATAGATAGATAGATAGATAGATAGATAGATAGATAGATAGATAGATAGATAGATAGATAGATAGATAGATAGATAGATAGATAGATAGATAGATAGATAGATAGATAGATAGATAGATAGATGAATTTAATGTAATTCAGCGATTTACAGCCATAGACAACGTCATAGCAGATATATATATATATATATATATATATATATATATATATATATATATAATACATGGCTACTACAATATGAATAAATGTAAGAATAAAATAAAATAGATATATATGATCACCAGATAATCACAAAAAGAGGTTAAAAATTTTAAAAGAAATAGTATAAAATCTGGTTAAAATGTACAGATTTCTCAATTACATGAGGTTAAAACAAATAGTATCTAAAACGTAATATTGCTAAAATCATTGACACTGTAGATTGGATTTGCCATCAAAGTCCTTCTCACCATCCTTCTGAAAGTAAAATATGACGTGTTTCTTATATGCAATGGTAAAGAATTATAAAGTTTATAAGATATGGAAATAAAACTATTGCTTGTAGTACTATATTTGTACTTGGTGAACTATATGTCAAGTCTGGAACGGGTAGAATAATTATGAATGGATGAACAAGTAGGAAGATTACGCACATTACGCTTAACATACAGAAGGCAATCCAGAATAAACATTGACGGCAACGTAAGTATTCCTAGTTGTACAAAAAGTGGTTTACAATGAGTTCTAGAAGAGACACCACAAATAATTCTCACTCCTCTCTTTTGAAGGATAAACAACTTAGAAACCGAAGTATGGTTGCCTCAGACTAGAAACATTATAGGTGATGTGGTATTTTTATACCGGGTTATTCATAAGTATAAATATTACATGAATGTAACTCATGCAGTAAAAACAAAACTAAAACGCCCTAATAGGTCTAATATAACATGTTTTCTCAAAGTACTTTATTTCTGTTACATATCAAGGAAACAGTCATTCTCACAAACTGCAGAAGTTTACAAAACTTACAATATACAGTACCAGAAAAAAGTAATGGGCCCATGGCAGTCCTCCTGTATGTGGCAACAAGTTTCGCGAGTCTGTTCAGAAGTAGCATGTATACAAGCGCTCTTGTTTACTGCGCATGCGCAATGGGTTTTATCTGGAACTTAGTAAAATTCGGCGGTGCATAACCATAAGTGTTGGAAGTGATTTCCCTGATCTAGCAAATCGTCAACTTCAGATGACCCCACAAGTAGAAGTCCAGGTACTTCATGTCCGGTGATCTGGCTGGCCAACTAACAATTTGGAAATAAGATACTTTCTTAAAAAGCTTTATAGGACTTTTTTTCCTTGTTTTCACTGCTACATTACATCCATTTCATATTTTAACTTATTTATGAATCACCCTGTACTTTTATCGCTTATTTAAAGTGATGTATAAAATGCCAGCTTACCTGGCTTAACAACACTGCTAAAATTATTTTTCTGTTCCTTTACACTGTTATGAGATGCATAGTTAAAGGATATACTGCGAAACATGATAAATCATTTTTTCTGTTCCTTTCTAGTATAAAAATATATGCATTTGCAAAGGAATAAAATCGTATTAAAATTGGTTTATATTGTTTCTTCGCGGTACGAATCAACAAGACGTAGTAAGATGGTGTCAGTCTTATTTGTGGTTGCTGCAAGGTGCTGAATAAGAGAGATGGATGAGGAATGTGCAAAACTGGAGAGAATATTAAACTTGGCGGCATGGCAGCTGATAGATGCCTCGTCGTGAGGAGCAGCTCACAAGCTGGGAGCACATCAAGCTCCTTCAGGAGCCGTCAGACAGGCCGGGCCACATGTCAAATCGCAGGGGTGTCACACAAACAACGTGCCACATACTTCATGCTCACGGACTCACCAAATCGGAGCGGAATGACTTATACAACTCTGAAATCTGTTATACCCATTCCAGGCTCGATCGTGGGAAATTAAAAAAAGTTTAAAGATCGTAAACAAGATTTGTTACATGTCGTTATACATTACACAGGGAGTGCAAAAATACTTATACAGTAGGCCTAATACAATAAGGTTTTATTAAGTACAAATGAGAATTATCTATACCAGTTGTAGTTATAATCAATGTCACCAATCGACAACCGACATCAATTTAATTGTCTGATCGATCCGTTATCGAATGTAATTGTCATTTTTACTGAATAAAACTTTATTGTATTACTGTTGGATGCCTACTTATGCACTACCTTTTATATTATACAGGGTTAGTTAAAAGTCCCGCACCACCTAAATAACTTTTGAAGCATGTGGTTCAGTGACATGAAACTTGGTATGTGAGGATAACCATATGCTAAGAACTCAATAATGGTATTACCGAGTTTTTTATACTTCCGGTTTAACCGGAAGTAACTCCAACTCTCTTATTTTAAATGGAACACCCAATATATATATTTTTTACTTTTAAATAAAGCTCATTAAGAGCTTTTCAAAAAGTACCCACACTTGATACTTCTGTACAAATTCAGTGTTGCTAAATAAAAATGGAAGTGGTGCAAGATATTCCTAAAGCCTGGTTAAATCATTCCTTAAATGGTTTCTATGATCGAGTGACACATTGTAAAGCAGCTGAGGGCTACCAATTTGAACACATAATTTAGAAGGTGAGCTAGCTTTGTTTTGTTTTTGTTAAGGAAGGAGTATTTTATTATTTTAATATCCGATACACTTTTCTGTTTTCTTGACTTAGCAACACTGAATTTGTACAGAAGAATCAAGTGTGGGTACTTTTTGAAAAGCTCTTAGTGAGCACTATTCAAAAATAAAAAAAATATATATATTGAGTGTTCCATTTAAAATAAGAGAGTTGGAGTTACTTCCGGTTAAACCGGAAGTAGAAAAAACTCGGTAATACCATTATTGAGTTCTTAGTATATGGTTATCCTCACATACCAAGTTTCATGTCACTGAACCGTATGCTTCAAAAGTTATTTAAGTGGTGCGGGACTTTTATACCGGTATTATATAAATTTGAAGAATGCAAAACAGTAAATTACCACAGCTCGTAAGGGAGTACTTCAAAGTCCAAAACAGAGACGTTTAAAACATGTCTAGACTAGATGCTGAAATTAATAATCTTGAAGCCAAACCTTGATGATGATGATGATGATGATGATGATGATGATGATGTAGAGGAGGATGAGGACGACGATGATGATGAGGAGTACGACGACATTATTGGGTTGATGTAAAAGTTCGTAGCGTTTTTTCGCTGGCAAAAGTTTTTATTTGGGTTGAATAGAAGACAGAAATGTATCAGTAATACACTGGTCAAAAAAGTTAAGCATATTTCCAGTTTACCCAATAATACCTGATATTTATGTTTCTTTTGGTTTTATGTGGCACGTGTTATGTTTACCAATTCAAACTCTTTCATTTGTTTTAGTCTGCATCACTAGGTAACGTCCAAATCACGGCTAGTAAAGAAAAGCCTGTAATTCGAGCAAAGTTCAGTCAGTGTCATTTTGCTTCATAGTGCTTCATAGTGCAGTAAACAAAGTCTGTAATTCGAGCAAAGTTCAATCAGTGTCGTTTTGCTTCATAGTGCTTCACAGTGCAGTACAATGGCTCGGAACACCCTTACAATGGCAGACCGCATCAAAATCATCACTTTGATGGAACAAAACATGAGACAAGTTGATGTTGCTAACATCCTTCATGTGAATCAGAGTATTGTCTCCAGACTGTGGAGAAAGTTCCAGGAAACCCAGTCAATAGCAGATCGACCTCGAGAAGGCCGTCCACGCAAAACAACACCAGGTCAGGACCGGTATGTAAGGTTATCTCCACGTAGGAACCCTATAGCCTCAGCTACAACTCTGCGCCATGACCTGCGCGAAGCCACCGTGTTGTTGTAAGTAGCCAAACTGTGCGCAATAGACTTCATGACATAGGGTTGTATGCTCGAAGACCACTCAAGACTCCAGCACTCCGTCCACATCACAGGGGTGCTCGTGCAAGATGGGCTAGAGCACATGAGAATTGGACACGAGGCCAATGGACCAGAACTTTATTCTCAGACGAAGTGAGAATGGGCCTACACCCTGACAGCAACTCTATTCGCGTATGGAGACGAACAGGGGAACGAAATCATCCCTCAATGGCCGTGGAACGTCACCAACAGTTTGGTGGTTCAATCTTGTTTTGGGCAGGTGTCATGTTTGGCCGCCGCACACCACTGGTTTCAATAGAGGGAAACATGACTGCTGCCGTGTATGAGAACAACATCCTCCAACCCATAGTAAGTGGTTTTGCAGAGACTGTAGGAGAAGGGTTCACTCTACAGGACGATAATGCTCGGCCTCATCGTGCTCATAGTGTGCAGCGGTATCTTGTAGAACATGGGATCCGAAGAATGGATTGGCCAGGATGCTCACCGGATATGAACTGCATAGAGCATGCATGGAGCTTTCTCAGGAGAGCCATTTCCAATCGTCCACATCACCCATTAACGATTCAAGAACTCAGGAATGCTGCCTTGGAAGAATGGGACAATTTGCCTCAGGAGAGCTTAGATGCATTGGTACTGAGTATGCCCCGTCGCATACAAGAGTGCCTCAGGGTTCGTGGAGGACCAACAAGTTATTAAACAGGGTACTGAAAGCACCATCTCATTTTCTTTGATGACGTACGAATTTGAACTTCCCTTATCTTTTCCGTTGTTTCCAAACAATGCAACTTTTTCATTTCATATTGAGTCCATTGTTAACAAATAGTGTATTTCTACTTTTAAGTTTATTCTGTGGAACCAAGAAACCCAATTATAATTTATCTATTTTATTTTAATTAATAAAAACAGTTATATGCCTAATTATGCTTAACTTTTTTTGACCAGTGTATATTCTCTTACATTATCTATGACTCTCTATCAACGCCGGGGTAGTTTCTCGATTCCGCGTCTGAAGAAATCTGCTGATTTGGTGTTGAAGAAATCAACTCAAGTCTGTAAAGCCTCTTCGTTATCAAAGGAGTTCCCTTGAAGACTGTTGGATAGAGAACGGAAAAGGTGGAAATCTGAGGGAGTAAGATCGGGACGATATGGGGGATGGAAAACCAAGCTGAATAGCTGCTTTCTTCACTTAGTGGAGTGCGAACTTCCACTATCATGTTGCAGCTTCACTTGATGCAGTCTTCCTGGTCGTTTTGCTTAAATTGCGACTGCAAGGTGTCTGATTTCTTGGCAATAAATGTCAGCAGTTATGGTGACATTCCTGGGAAGCAATTCGTAGTACACGACGCCTTCTTTATCCC
This sequence comes from Periplaneta americana, assembly GCF_040183065.1. Lineage (NCBI taxonomy): Eukaryota > Metazoa > Arthropoda > Insecta > Blattodea > Blattidae > Periplaneta > Periplaneta americana. The sequence continues at coordinate 178,620,735 of NC_091128.1, forward strand.
ACCAGACGCTTAATATCATCTTCTGCGAATGGACACTAATTTTTGTACAGGGTGTTGTGTATTGAAACGACAGAAACATTTTCTTGCAGTGCTTTTTTATGCCATTCTCCCCGTAAAGGGGACAAATGTTTCGAGCCGCCTCCGCTGCCTTTGCTCTTCTATTACACTCAAACAGAAGAAGGTCCACACCTGTGGAGTAACGGTCAGCGCATCTGGCCGCGAAACCAGGTGGCCCGGGTTCGAATCCCAGTCGGGGCAAGTTACCTGGTTGAGGTTGTTTCCGGCGTTTTCCCTCAACCGAATACGAGTAAATCCTGGGTAACTTTCGGTGCTGGACCCCGGACTCATTTCACCGGCATTATCACCTTCATATCATTCAGACCTAGATGTTGATACAGCGTCGTAAAATAACCCAATAAAATAAAAATAAGAAAAAACAGAAGAATATGTAGCAAGTGTTTTCTTTTTCCACTTCACACTCCATCTTCTTTATTCCACAAATAGCACAAACTTTCTTGAAATCCGCAAAATTCAACGCGTATTCACAAGCATAGCACAACGATAAAGTCTCCTAACAACGCAGTGTTGTGATCGGACGTATGCATCAACCTAATAGGTTATTGTTAAGAATGAAGCCAGTACAGAATGAACGGAGAGACACAGGACTTTTCAGGTCTATTCATAAATGCATTCCGAAACTAGAAACCTTACCCCACATCCTGGGATTCTGTCAACATGGAACTCTCGTCCGGAATACTAGACACCGTGCAATACGAGAACTTATTGCTAAAAGTCTTCCTTCCTTCTACGAGGTTCACCAAGAAGTCCACTGCCTTGCAAAAGATGGGCGAGTTGACATCATTGCCATTGATAGAAGAAATGACAGAGCAATTATCATCGATCCCACCTTGCGCTTTGAAACTGCAGTTGAACAACCTGTAGCAGTGCATGCAGAAAAGAAGACCATCTATGACCCTGCAATTCAATACTTTAGGGATTATTACCATATACAAGGACAGATTGAAGTATTTGGCCTCTAGTTCGGAGCAAGGGGAACAATTCCAAAATTCTCAGTTGAATGTTTTAAGTCTTTTGGAATTCCTTTAAATATTTTGAAAATTATTGCTGTAGACGTAATGAAATATTCTATTCAGATTTTACGTAATCACCTGTACACATAAATTTCCTTATATTCTATTTGATTATTAATAATTATTGAATAAAATTACTTTCCCAAGGGTAGCTTCCATTTGAAAATAAAAATCGTAAATAGTGATAACGCAAATGTTTATTTTTATTGTTATTTGTTTAATATGCTGTGTCTTTTGGCAACCCTTACTGAAAGGCAGCTACCCTTGTAGGATTTATATATTAATAATAATAATAATAATAATAATAATAATAATAATAATAATAATAATAATTTATTTAATCTGACAGGATTAAAGCCATAAGGCCTTCTCTTCCATCCTACCAGATAGCACATATAAATACAAAAAGAAATACAAACACTGATGAAAATGATACAAATTAAGTTAAAGCCCTATAGAGGGTCAACAGAGTCAAAAGTACATTATAGTGCTCTCATCGAGCTAATACAAGAAAAGAAAGAAAACAGAGATAGCAATGATGATATTGATAACAGACAACAACAATAATAATAATAATAATAATAATAATAATAATAATAATAATAAATACATTACATATTAATTTTCAATTTCACAACAGCATAGTTACAATATTTACTATATGTCATGGGTTAAGGTGAAGTTGCGCAACCTGACATGTGTTCAACAAGCAATTCCATGAACTAGAATGTGATTTTTTAATTTAAATTTGAATTTTGATATTGTTCGACAGTCTCTGACATGGTCAGGGAGAGAATTCCAGAGGCGTGGAATAGATATGCTGAAAGATGATGAGTAGAAGGATGTTCTGTGCAGAGGAATAGAGAGAAGGTACATGTTCCGGGTTCGAGGTAGTGAAAGGTAAACAAAACGAGATGCTAGGTAAGAGGGTGTGGAGGTGTGGATGATTTTAAATAGTAATAAGAGAGCGTTGAAGAATCTTCTTTCTTTAACCTACTATAACGTAAGATTTGTACAGAGCCGAAACTCAACCTAGGATATGTACAGCCGACTTTGTTGCCAAGGAGACAGTCCTGCAAGGCTATTCGGTTGTTTACACAGCCTACATTGGGTACTGATGCTGCGCTTGGCTTGGCTTTGTGAGGACTGAATCCAGGACGAGTCCTTACACTCAGACGCCTTCGATCCATTGTGCGCACTGAATATTCAAGTCCGACAGGTGGCCTGGGCGGCATTCGTTAATCCGACACTGACAAGTGGACCATCCTGCCTCCGCATATGAGTCCCAAGTCCTTCCTATATCAGCATCGGGAAGCCGTACTACCCCAAGACTTCACCCCGCCAATTTTTACTATTGCAGATGAGATGAAATGAGGAGAGTGTAGGTGGAATGAAAGAGGAGAATGGCAGTACCCCGAGAAAAATCCTATGCAAAATCTGCCTTATCACCACGACCCGGCCCGGAATCGAACCCGAGCTGCCTGGATGGAAGCCCAGAGCGCTAGCACTTGACCGACATAAGGCAAGCGGCAACAAAAACAAACGGCCACGAAGATAAACATATAAACTGAGTGCCAAAAACTACTTTGTGCGAGATCGTGCGTATTTGCTTGTTTTCCGCACAGAACCAATACGCGGTAAGTATGAAATACCACATTCAGTATTCCCAACGTAACACACATAACAATTTCCCTCTTCTTACCGCTTAAGCGCGACATTCATTTTACTGCTTTAGGCTTTTAACATATTATTTTTAGAGACGTTTAACATAGTAATAATTATAAATTGGAAACTTACCACTGCAATTTCACCTAAATTGCAATGTTAATTATTGTTCTTAAATATTTGCAAAAATTAAGTAAAGTCTACTACTCCACGAAACTTATTGCATTCCTGATACAAGTAACATTAAGGAAGCCGTGAAAAAATCAACAAGACTCCAGATGTCGATGTTATTACTGCAATATGTTATATAAATAATATTAAAATGAAAAATAAATCATTACATAACCTTACCATTTGTTTTAAGTTCGCATTTATAGACTGGGGGAAAAAAAAGACAGACGTATATCACGGCCTGCTGGAGTATAGATATTTTTGTTTTCTAAAGTTGCCGTCATTAAACAGAAACCAAGATGGAGATTTCATTACAACTAATTAGAAATTCGTCTTTCAGGTATGTAATAAACGATCTTCGCAAAAAATAATGTACGATACACGAGCGGTATGTTTGTTTTCACGTTCTCGGAAATTAAAAAAGCTCAACTACGTTTCGCTTTTTCAATCTTTTCCTCGAACATGAAAACGTCAACATACCGCTCTTGTAACGTATATTACTATTACGTCATTGATAGGGGAGGGGGTAGAAACTTAAATGAATCAAATTGTTCGCTTGATCATAATAGCTGTAGCTATTAACAGAACGACATGACTCAGTGGTAACGCACTGACTCGGATTTCGGAAAGTCTCGGAGTTGAGCAATCTGGTTGAGTTTTTTTCCGTGGTTTTCCTCATCTGAATATAACTAATTTCCATTTATATAAAGGCGAATGCTGGAGTAGATCGCAGCAACAAGCATTCCCAACAGTAAACTATAGACAGTCGCGATGTGACCTAGGAGTTAAAGCAATTACAAATAAAGAGAAATTAAAAATTTGTATTCTTCAGTATAATTCGTACAGGCTGTTGAGAGAACCGAAAGATAGATAGGCTACTACTGCCCTACCCATAGCAGACCGACAAAATAGGCCTAATACTTATGTAATCGAATGCTCACAGATCTGCTGCAGCCTTATTTTTGTCTTCTGGCTTCCCCCGCGAATTTTCCTGTTCTGTTATTCTGTGTTCATGCACTCCGTCGGCGTTTAGTTCCACTTTCAAGCGCGATGTGAATATAAGAGTTGAGACATCGGACCCTCTAGCGCTTTTCCTTATTTCTCAATGATAAATAGCTGCAATAATAATGTTTATGTTTTATAGGTCTATATTGTATAATAAATTATATTATAAAATAATGTAATAAATTAAAAAATTATGTATCGAATTCGTTTAATATTTGTACAAAATATAAGAGGTGGAAAAATTCCAATACCTGGAAGCAACAGTAACAAATATAAATGATATTCGAGAGGAAATTAAACGCAGAATAAATATGGGAAATGCCTGTTATTATTCGGTTGAGAAGCTTTTGTCATCCAGTCTGCTGTCAAAAAATCTGAAAGTTAGAATTTATAAAACAGTTATATTACCGGTTCTTCTTTATGGTTTTGAAACTTGGACTCTCACTTTGAGAGAAGAACAAAGGTTAAGGGTGTTTGAGAATAAGGTGCTTAGAAAAATATTTGGGGCTAAGAGGGATGAAGTTACAGGAGAATGGAGAAAGTTACACAACACAGAACTGCACGCATTCCATTCTTCACTTGACATAATTAAGAACATTAAATCCAGACGTTTGAGATGGGCAGGGCATGTAGCACGTATGGACGAATCCAGAAATGCATATAGAGTGTTAGTTGGGAGGCCTGAGGGGAAAAAGACCTTTAGAGAGGCCGAGACGTAGATGGGAAGATAATATTAAAATGGGTTTTAAGGGAGGTGGGATATGATGATAGAGAATGGATTAATCTTGCTCAGGATAGGGACCAATGGCGGGCTTATGTGAGGGCGGCAATGAACCTCCGGGTTCCTTAAAAGCCAATAAGTGAGTATATATATATATATATATATATATATATATATATATATATATATATATATATACATTGTAGGGTTTTATTTCTCATAGGAGTTTTGTTTTTCCATTTTCAGCGCTATCAAATCATTACATATTTTAATTGTTGATGTGGTCAACGTTTCATGTCGCAAAACCCAACTCCATGCAAAATAAATAACCCAGTAACCCATAAATTGGAAGAGCTCCGTCTCTCACGCTCTATTTTTTTAAACCGAGTCGGACTGTAAAGAAAACAAGTAACGCAATGTCCACATTACATCTACTGTATTTTATATTTTTTCTGTATATTTTGTTTATAGTTATATTTTTCTACCAAATTCGTTAGTTATTTTATTAATAAATTAAAATATTATATCCCATGGGACAGGTCTGCTTGGTAAATTTAAAGGATAACCAATAATTCGAGACGGTAGAAGAAAGAGTCACGATAGTAAACAGTGGGCAACAGGCGTTCTCATCTACTGCCAAAGTGTGAAATTTCGTAACTTCATTTTTCATCAGTACGGTAGAATTCTTTTGAAAACTTATCTGAGTGGCTAGTTTGTCATTTGCACCTTGTTTGCATTTTCAATGGGCGTGGGAAGGTGCAGTCTGCAGCACGCAGGTGTCCCTGGGTTCGGTCTGCAGCGGTGGGATAGGCACTGACTGCTCTTCGATGTGCAGCATTTCGCAACACCTGCTTATCTAAACAATTTAAAAGCAATTTTAAGCTCAATTTATGAGAGATAATTAATTTCATGTGAAAATATCCGTAAATTGGCAACAACAGGGCCGTGGCAAATGCATAATGGGCCGGAGGTGTTGATATGGAGGGAGCCGTGGCGAATGCTTCTCCGAATTCACACGAGCTGAACAGCCGTGACTCAGATAACAAAACGCCCCGTGCATTCCACCAAAGAAACCAAGTTTCCGTACTCTGAAGTATTCCTTGACAAGTTTGATGTGCGTACATATAGCAGCGAACGGAAGTCTTCTGTGCTACATATACAGGGACATCATTTTATTTTTACTAACATTTCCAATATTAACCTGGCTACTATTCGGTTGAGAAGCTTTTGTCATCTAGTCTGCTGTCAAAAAATCTGAAAGTTAGAATTTATAAAACAGTTATATTACCGGTTGTTCTGTATGGTTGTGAAACTTGGACTCTCACTTTGAGAGAGGAACAGAGATTGAGGGTTTTTGAGAATAAGGTTCTTAGGAAAATATTTGGGGCTAAGAGGGATGAAGTTACAGGAGAATGGAGAAAGTTACACAACACAGAACTGCACGCGTTGTATTCTTCACCTGACATAATTAGGAACATAAAATCCAGATGTTTGAGATGGGCAGGACATGTAGCATGTATGGGCGAATCCAGAAGTGCATATGGAGTGTTAGTTGGGAGGCCGGAGGGAAAAAGACGTTTAGCGAGGCCGAGACGTAGATGGGAAGATAATATTAAAATGGATTTGAGGGAGGTGGGATATGATGGTAGAGATTGGATTAATCTTGCTCAGGATAGAGACCAATGGCGGGCTTATGTGAGGGCGGCAATGAACCTCCGGGTTCCTTAAAAGCCAGTAAGTAACCTGGCTATACCTTTGGTTCAACGATTAAGAACCAGAAAAATCATTTGCTACCCCCTTCCACGACTGGAGTTCGATGATACTGGCGTAATATACAAACAAATCACTTTAGGAGGGAAGAAAAGTAGTTCATCCATTTACGTAAACTAGGAAATATCGCGATTTTGAGTTTGATCATTTTCATTAGGTTTTTGTTTAATCAAAATACAGTACAGTATTAACAATAAGTGTTTTTACTCACGAACTGAGCTTTCCAAGCGGACGTATTCATTTTGCAGTGTATATTATACTGCCTACAGCACATCAGCGTACACTATAGAGAATGAAGTTAAATTGAAAAATAATCACAATATGGATATTTAAACACATTTTCAAAATGGTGGCCGTTCATTTCGATACAGGCTTCAGTTGTAATGTGCTATAGACTATTGTACGTAATTCCAATTACCAGGTTCGTACTTCGTATCAGTAACTCATGTTGAAATAATTCTTTACCTACTCTATAAAAGAGACCTTACGTACTGTAAATTCAATCTTCACTTCTGCCCGATCCGAAAAGATAAAATTACTCAAACATGCTATCTACTGTCCGTCCAAGTGGTTACGTCGCAGCGTCGTAGAAAGGGAGGAAATCACGTGACAGTTAATTACTTAACGAGGCCCTTTTATTTAAGTTATTTTAAACAATTGTATGGGTATAATATTACGTAGACGTCCAATTCCTAACAGAAATTAATGTTCGCAGAAAGAGCGTATTCCGAATCTCACCGGTGAGCAATCCGATGGCATCACGGTGTTCCGAATTCCACTGATGACGTCATTGATGCTCCACCGGTGTCGCACCGGTGCCATCAGCTTGCAGAGGTGGTGGCAGAGTCCATCAGCCGCCATCAGTGAATCTGATTGGTTCTTGTATAGGGCGGGAATTAGCAGACGAATGACATCGTGCACTGTTGTGTCATGGCGGTGTGTTCTGCTGTATTGTTTGTAATGAGCACAACGTAAAAACAATATGTTAATGGCTTATGAGCGAACATGTCAACGGACCAGTTATTACTACCGGTTCAAGAAATAAATTCTTTATGCCATCTTTTCTTTGAACGAGATGGCAGTACGAAAATTTCGCAAAATTTTGCTAGCGTAACACAGACAACAACTTCTACAGTCGCCATGACAGCCATCGATCCTTCCAGCAGTTTTGTTCCTTATTTCGCTGCAACGTGACGTCATTGATGCCACCGGACCGGTGAGATTCGGAATACGCTGAAAAGAGCTAAGACAGCCCAGCCACTAGCATTTACAGAGAGGCGAATAGAAGCAGGTGGGGGAAACCGGGATGGGAAGTAGGCAAATGGAAAATGATGCAATATTGAAAGCTCTTTCGTCACTGGAAAACGCGAACATATTTTTGGAACGTACTGTTTACTATGACTGTATATTCGGTCTTGGATCTGTGTGGAGGACGTTGAACTTCTTTAGTAGAAGGGGTGGGAGTGAAGTACATTCAAAAACTCAGGTACAATAAAAATTGAAGGAAAAGTAAAATGATGTCCCTGTATATAAACAAATAACTTTATGAAAGCAGATAAGAGGTCAGAAAGGGAACGAAAACATTAGAAAAGAAAAAGAGGAAAAGAAACCGTTAAGTAAGGATGATTATTATGAAGCAAGAAGAAGGAGAAAAAAGAAGCAGCAGACACAAGCGAATGCGGAAAGCACGGAAGGAGCTGGTGCAGTGTCAACCGTAGCGGAGCCCTGCAGAGCGCCTGTATATTAAAAGCCATGTGATGTCTGGGAACGAATCGCATTACGTGAGACATGCAGCAGCCATCAGGACAAATGGCGTAAACCCTCTTCAAACTCCACGTCACACAGCATTGTCTGCTATAAAAAGGTGCGGACTACATATGAAATATTCATGTGTGCCCAGACAAATTTTGACTCTAGCTAGACTTTCTGTTTTTTATTTTTATTTAGTCAGTTATTGCTTTTCCTCCTCCTGCCCCCTCCCGGCGTGGGGTTTTAAAACGTTTCCTTTCATATTGATGGCCCTGCCATGACTCGTAAAATCGTCCCAGTCTTTCAACACCTTTTAAACTTGTTGAGGAATTTTGTCAGACAGGTTACTAATGTGATTCCAATCGGGTCTGACAGCGTGTTTGCCATTTCGAGCCGACATACGACCTTCGGATTCCAGCGTGTCGTTCGAACCTCTAGCACTGCTTTCAGAAATGAATATTCCTTTATTTGTAAATCAACAGATTCAATCGAGTCTAAAAGATGAAACGAAAAATCCAAAGTTTTCCACAGAGGGTGAAGGACAATCTGCAGTCCACCACAAGGGCTGCTGAAAGTTATCGTTGGTTGGAGAAACTGCATTGCACCACAGTTTAGTATATACAGTTGCGAAGCTTGGGATGATTTTTTGTATTTCTCGCAATAGTTGCTAGCCGCTTGGAGCGCTGTGAGTACTAGGAACAATAGACTGTGTCACAGCCATCGTGATCTAATACAGGCCGTAAGGCAGACCATGTGACTCGCTTAACCCGATCACGAAGGGCGGCGTTTCAACCATATAAATTAATTGGAATGCATAAAGAGTAACATATATTTCTCTAAAATGTAGTGTAATTGCATTAATAAAATTTAAAACAATGATTATGAGACACTTCAGACATAATTTACTTAGAATTAAGGTGTAATATTATTTTTGGTGTGAAAAGTACGTTGTTCGTATGTGTAATACCTGCCTTTATTTCGATTAAATATTGCGAAATTCTTGTACATTCATTTATGCACGATTCAATAGTTTTCAGTTGCACCGCACGGATATTTAGATATGTTGAAATTATAGGTTATGTTTACTGTACCATTACTTCAATATTCGAATTTATACATTACAATTAAGCCTAAAGTCATGTATGATACGCCGCAAATTCAATTTGTCTGTATTTTAATACTACAATTGAGTCCGTACTGAATTATTGTATTTATCTACTTCCTAAGAAACGAAGGAACACAATCGTACGTACCGGTACACTAAATTCATAGGAGTGGTATGGTAAATTTTCTATCTACAGTTAAGGAAGGTAATGTATTAAATTAAATTCACAACATAAAAACTTTTCATTAAACCTCAAAATAGCTTCCATTCTAAACCTAAAATGTTGATGCGAATAGATTATGTTAACATGTAAAATTCTCTTCACATTAAAATAACACGGTTTTGTAATTATTTCTGCAACATATTATGCAACAAGTAAACGGAACTTATGGACACATTACACTAAATAAAACTTAGCTATGATACGCCATAAAGTTATAATATATAGTATTTCACTGAGCTCCATACACTGAAATAGAAAACCCGAACAAACATTATCGTCTGCTCGGGAAAGGGTCTGTGCTGAGGCGATAGTAGCGATCCTGGTGGTCAGCAACTATCTATGTTTGCATATTTATTAAGTATAGAGCTTCGCAACTGTATATACTAAACTGTGCCGGCCTAGTTGTCCATTTCCTTCAGAGTGTCTGAACGAGGACACTTGATAAGCCCATTTGTTTCCTTTTCCAAGAGTTCGATTAATCACTTCCACAAGCGGGGCGTCTGCCAGGATGTCCAGCCAAGCCCCAATGGTGAGAAAACATTTGCATAGATCATTTATCACTTGTGAAACTATTTTCAGAGGAGGAAAGCATTGGAGAAAGACATGATGTGTCTCCCAACAATTCGATTTGGGGATTTCCCCCAACAGCTCACAATTCACTTCGCCGGCCCTGCATTCCAATGTACGGATAACTTAATGGGAAAGACGGATGAAATTTTGGCTATTTACGGTCAAAATAGTACATTATGCAACGAGCCTATAATGGTAGTAATTAAGACGCGAGTATGTTTGTTTATGAAACGAGTGGAAGCGAGTTTCATAATTTTCATACGAGCGTCTAAATTACCATTATAGGCAAGTTTCATACGACTTTTTATGCTCGACCATATTTCTAACTTGAAATTATTTATAAGTATTGTGACAGCTGCAACGGGGTTCGAACACGCGTCCGACAGGGCGCGCGGCAGACGAAACGCTGGTACTGGGAGCATCTGCATGCTGAAGGGCAGAGGGGGTGTATTACGTCAACGCGGCGGAGAGGAGAGGCTGAGTCGTCCGTGTTTTGGGCGGGTTGCGCGCGCATCTGGTGCGTGCGGAGTGAAGAGGGGTCCGGATTGTTCGAGTGCTATCTCTGGACACGCGTCGAACTTTCCAGGCTACGTCGCTGTGGCTATAAAAGAAGAAACGCGAGTGAACTCGGACAGTGTGTGATTCATGATTAGTTCAGTCAGTAAGCCAGTGAACAGAGCAAGCCAGCCAGTCTTGTGTACCGGAGTTCGACTTGAGTGTGCGTCCGCAACTGTGTGAGCATTAGAAGGCCTGAGTTCGAGTGCAGTGGACCGCAGTTGGAGGGACCTGAGTTCGGGTGCAGTGGACCGTAGTTGGAGGGACCTGAGTTCGAAGTTCAGCGCATCGTCTCTGAAGGTCTGTGGTTCGAGATTCTGTGAACGCGAGTGACTGAGCTAGAAGAACTGTGAACTGAGAACTGACAGTTCTGATTTGTAAATAGTGCTTTGTAAATATTAGTTAAGATTAACAGTTCATTGTTGTTGGTAATAGTCCAAGTAAATTGTCATTGTCGTCCGTGGAGTGCACTAACGAATACTGTGTTACTGTGTAGAAAGTGAAGAGTTATTGTTGAGATAATAAAGTTACATTGTTGTTAGTAATAAAACGTTACAGTATTCATGTTACGATTATGGAAGTGAGGAGCGGAACTGACCTGAATTGTGAGATGTGCGCAGACGCGAAAGTATTGATTTTTTCCGAGGCACGAATGTCATTGACCTTGATATAATCTAGAGAATAACATGAACATTAGTCTTGATATAACCTGGAAATTGATTTAGAATTGAAAAACGAGATGACAAATTGAATTTATTTGAATATTATTTACAATTAACGCTAATTATTATAGTGAGAGAACATAACCTACTGCGACAGTATTGGATTTCCATCCTCCGTGACTTTTCGCTAATTGTCTTTCGATTGCATATCCCAGAATAATCGATACTTGCGGTTTTATAATGGTACAATGGTGATTTCTCACTGGCTGAACAATTTAATTATAATGAATAGGTGTACTTTAATGAGGTGCATTAAAGGGCTACTACCAGGTGTATAATTACTACATTTCGGCATGGTCGAGCATATTTTTTTTTTTTTTACTGCAAAAATTAAATCTTCAGACTCTGATCTAACTTACGTGTTTCAAGTAACGGTAAGTAATTACATCATGTTTAAATGGTTGCCCTCTTAAATACTTTGAAAGTGATTTTTCAACATCTCCAATTTTAGCACATTTTCGTCGCTTGCACAGACTATATTTAAAAGAGTTGAGCCACGAAGGATCATATGAAAATAAAATTATGTAAACACGAATCGAAGATCGTCCTTTATACTATAAAACGTGTAATAAATGCTTAAAACTGCGTGCAAATTTTATAATTGAAGTTAAATACCTAGTTGTTATTATTATATTATTATTATTATTATTATTATTATTATTATTATTATTATTATTATTATTAACTAACTATGATGTCGCACCATCTACCCTTTAGTACTAAATATGATAACCTGTCACTGAGTCCATAATTGTACCTATTTTTAAAAAGGGGGACAAAACCAACTGTGGTAACTTTCGAGGAATATCACTTTTGTTGACGTCGTACAAAATTTTGTCCAATATTCTTTTGAGAAGATTAACTCCGTACGTAGATGAAATTATTGGGGATCATCAGTGCGGTTTTCGGCGTAATAGATCGACTATTGATCAGATTTTTTGTATTCGACAGATAATGGAGAAAAAATGGGAGTATAAGGGTACAGTGCATCAGTTATTCATAGATTTCAAAAAGGCATATGACTCGGTTAAGAGGGAAGTATTATATGATATTCTTATTGAATTTGGTATTCCCAAGAAACTAGTTCGATTAATTAAAATGTGTCTCAGTGAAACATACAGCAGAGCCCGTATAGGTCAGTTTCTATCTGATGCATTTCCAATTCACTGCGGGCTAAAGCAGGGAGATGCACTATCACCTTTACTTTTTAACTTCGCGCTAGAATATGCCATTAGGAAAGTTCAGAATAACAGGCAGGGTTTGGAATTGAACGGGTTACATCAGCTTCTTGTCTATGCGAATGACGTGAATATGTTAGGAGAAAATACAGAAACGATTAGGGAAAACACGGAAATTTTACTTGAAGCAAGTAAAGCGATCGGTTTGGAAGTAAATCCCGAAAAGACTAAGTATATGATTATGTCTCGTGACCAGAATATTGTACGAAATGTAAATATAAAAATTGGAGATTTATCCTTCGAAGAGGTGGAAAAATTCAAATATCTTGGAGCAACAGTAACAAATATAAATTACACTCGGGAGGAAATTAAACGCAGAATAAATATGGGAAATGCCTGTTATTATTCGGTTGAGAAGCTCTTATCATCCAGTCTGCTGTCCAAAAATCTGAAAGTTAGAATTTATAAAACAGTTATATTACCAGTTCTTCTGTATGGTTGTGAAACTTGGACTCTCACTCTGAGAGAGGAACATAGGTTAAGGGTGTTTGAGAATAAGGTGCTTAGGAAAATATTTGGGGCTAAGCGGGATGAAGTTACAGGAGAATGGAGAAAGTTACACAACACAGAACTGCACTCATTGTATTCTTCACCTGACATAATTAGGAACATTAAATCCAGACGTTTGAGATGGGCAGGGCATGTAGCACGTATGGGCGAATCCAGAAATGCATATAGAGTGTTAGTTGGGAGACCGGAGGGAAAAAGACCTTTGGGGAAGCCGAGACGTAGATGGGAGGATAATATTAAAATGGATTTGAGGGAGGTGGGGTATGATGATAGAGACTGGATTAATCTTGCTCAGGATAGGGACCGCTGGCGGGCTTATGTGAGGGCGGCAATGAACCTTCGGGTTCCTTAAAAGCCATTTGTAAGTAAGTAAGTATCATTATTATTAAATATCCGTGGAAAAGAACCCTAATTCACCAAGCGGTATGCTAGGGTTTTAGTTTTGCTATACGGTACATTACTTATCTATACTATTTATTTCTACACAGATAATGGTGAAATATTTATCTACAGTGTTTTAAAGATAAAGTTTAGCAAGTCTATACATTGTCTGTAGCAACAAGGTTTTTTGATTACTTCACATAGTGGAGTCCTGTATTCGGTGTCGCAGTCCAGAAGATGTGTCTTTATTTGAAATCTCTTTGCTTCAATAACAGGACAGTCAAACAGAAGGTGTTTCACGCTGTGAAGGTCTTTGCGGCAGGAGCATGTAGAGTCGATGTCTGCTGGAATGGTGAATCTGTCGAAGTAAGTTCCAAATTTCCAATGCCCAGAAAGAAACTGCGTTGTTACCTAGTTAATATTAATAAATGATTGCGTGACATGTATTTTTTTTTAATCATACGGTTAAAAGTAGAAATTTACGAAGAAATACAAGAGGCTGTGATAATACACTTCCGTTAAGACATTCACAACACACTTCTGCAGGACAAACCACAGCTACTGATTGAAATGATTTGACGGAAGTGACTGCAATAAAGATTCCACGATGTTATCAGAGTCTTTCGGAAAGGGTTTTAACAATAATATGTATACAGTCTAATAGCCAGATTATTATGGAATAGTTCTATATTCTTTTCTCAATGAAACAGCGACTTTATCTTTTTTTATTTTTGTCCACTTAAACTCTACTTTTCCCCACTGTGCGACGGCATTATTACCTGACTGATAGATGATACCAACTCACGGTCTCCTGGAGGTGCATTATCGTAAGAAGCGTCATTTGTTGCTTAGCAACATCGTCATTGCGATATCCCTGGCTTAATCAACCATACCTGCAATGAATCCACCACGACAAGTGAAGTTACCCATCTGACGTACGCTGTTCACCTGTTTGCGTCATCGCTTATCGTGCTGGCCACTGGACACGAGATCCCCCGGTTCATACCCGGTCGAAGGAGACGGACTTCAAAAGACTCTAAGCATGACTCCCTCCGGGAGGAAAGTGAAGCGACTAAAGACTGGTTCACAATAAACCGGGAACGAGAACCAGAATGAAAACGAGAAGCAGAGGACGTGAATATGAAAGTTTTTTATTCACAATAACCCGAGAACGTAGACGACTATGCATATCGATATGCATGTCAATAACGATATGTAAAGTCGATATTACGCATTCTGATGTTATTTGTGTATAATTGACCAATGGCGTTCTCTTATGAGTACAAGGCAGCCAACATAAACACGGGTTAACCAAGTTCGAAATTTCAACTGAAACATTTCATTATGTACGGTACTATAAACATGCCCATGCATCTTTATTATCACAACCTATTTTAAGTCTACCATAACGTAAAATAATTAGAGAAGAGACATTTGTAATAGAATAAAAATGAACACAACAGTAGTTATTGAATTGAAGCATGAATATGTAGTGTGTAATACAACCAATACAGTAATAAAATATGATTCACTTACGATCAATGTTCAAAGATGCAGCTATTGAAAGCCACGTATTCTCCTTCATTTTTTCATCTTTATACGAGGCACGCCGCTTATCGTAAACGTGAGGATTTCAATATTAGAATCTCATCAAATAAAACTTGCTCCATGATGCACAGCACAGAACAAAATAATGCATAGGTTATGTCACGGTCTTCTTGCTACAAAATATACGACGACAAAATAGCTTTTAGATGGCAATAGAATGAATCTAGTGGGCTGTGATCGGAAACGTGAACGCCAAAGTTGAAACTTGGCCAACTCTCCGTTCCCGATCCCGGGCTCCGGCAAGCTTTTCGTTAATTGTGAATGCTCACGTTTAAATGTACACATTTTAACAATTTTACCGTTTTCGTTTTCGTTCCGATTCTCGTTTCCGGTTTATTGTGAACCAGCCTTAACATCTGTACCAGTTCAATTTCAGCGCGTAAGACAGTAGTGTCAGAGTTGTAAGCTCCAAAACCGGTTGTGGAGCTAGAGAGTGCAGTCGGAGCGTGAACTTGCTTATGTCTGTGGAAACACCGGAGCACGCAAGGAGTCATAATGGAGCGCTCCGCTCCGTTTAGTCTCTGACAACGCTGGCGTAAGAAATGAGAAAAGGAAGGAAAACGCCAGCACCATCTTTATCCAACACAAATTTCAGCGAATTTCTGGATATGAACTCAAATAGTCGGTTTACAAGATTAACGGTACGCAACAAGACTCGACTTGAAGCACCCGTTTTCGGGTATGAATTGATTTGGCGCAAAGCGGACCGTTTAGGCGCCCTTCCCAATACGATCTATCACCGACTGGTCGGCCGAGCGAGATGTCAGCTGTCTGATTGGCGGCGACTCAACCTCTTCCGTCTTCGTTTGGTCTTATCAGACTAAGTACAGCCTACATCAGTTACAGAATACAGGACGACGCACGTTGGCAGCGTGTGGAATACTTTGCCTTCTGATTCCTTGTTAAGCTGGTTACGACGAGAGCGACATAGATGTTACGAACGACAGATGGATCACCAATATACAGAGTGAACTGTAAGTAGGTTAATGTCATTAATTTCAAGGGGTTATTCTTTGAAATATTTCAAACAAAAAAGTTCAATATAATTTTGCTCGTTTCTGCTTCTTTTCGAATATATATGAAACATTTCATAGCGTATTTTAGGAAAGCCATTGATTTAATTCCCAATATGCTCAGTTAAATTAAGAGAGCAGTATATTATGAAATTAAACGACTGAAAAAAGAGTTTTGTCCTTTAAATGTGCAGAACTTTGATCTAAACAAATGCAACTTTTCGTTATGCAATAGTATATTACGATACAAGGTTGGGAAGTGCTTTTACAAAATTGAGGAAAAGTTTGAAAAACGAAGAGAATGAATTTTTCAAATTCCCGAAATTTTGTAATGTACCTCACAAACGTGTATTGAGCGAGTTTTTCAATTTCCGAAATTTTGTAATGCACTTCACAAACGTGTATTGAGCGAGTTTTTCAATTTCCGAAATTTTGTAATGCACCTCACAAACGTATATTGAGCGAGTTCTTCAATTTCCGAAATTTTGTAATGCACCTCACAAACGTGTATTGAGCGAGTTTTTCAATTTCCGAAATTTTGTAATGCACCTCACAAACGTGTATTTAGCGAGTTTTTCAATTTCCGAAATTTTGTAATGCACCTCACAAACGTGTATTGAGCGAGTTTTTCAATTTCCGAAATTTTGTAATGCACTTCACAAACGTGTATTGAGCGAGTTTTTCAATTTCCGAAATTTTGTAATGCACCTCACAAACGTGTATTGAGCGAGTTCTTCAATTTCCGAAATTTTGTAATGCACCTCACAAACGTGTATTGAGCGAGTTTTTCAATTTCCGAAATTTTGTAATGCACCTCACAAACGTGTATTGAGCGAGTTTTTCAATTTCCGAAATTTTGTAATGCACCTCACAAACGTGTATTGAGCGAGTTTTTCAATTTCCGAAATTTTGTAATGCACGTCACAAACGTGTATTGAGCGAGTTTTTCAATTTCAGAAATTTTGTAATGCACCTCACAAACGTGTATTGAGCGAGTTTTTCAATTTCCGAAATTTTGTAATGCACCTCACAAACGTGTATTGAGCGAGTTCTTCAATTTCCGAAATTTTGTAATGCACGTCACAAACGTGTATTGAGCGAGTTTTTCAATTTCCGAAATTTTGTAATGCACCTCACAAACGTGTATTGAGCGAGTTTTTCAATTTCCGAAATTTTGTAATGCACTTCACAAACGTGTATTGAGCGAGTTTTTCAATTTCCGAAATTTTGTAATGCACCTCACAAACGTGTATTGAGCGAGTTTTTCAATTTCCGAAATTTTGTAATGCACTTCACAAACGTGTATTGAGCGAGTTTTTCAATTTCCGAAATTTTGTAATGCACTTCACAAACGTGTATTGAGCGAGTTCTTCAATTTCCGAAATTTTGTAATGCACCTCACAAACGTGTATTGAGCGAGTTTTTCAATTTCCGAAATTTTGTAATGCACTTCACAAACGTGTATTGAGCGAATTCTTCAATTTCCGAAATTTTGTAATGCACTTCACAAACGTGTATTGAGCGAGTTTTTCAATTGCCGAAATTTTGTAATGCACCTCACAAACGTGTATTGAGCGAGTTTTTCAATTGCCGAAATTTTGTAATGCACCTCACAAACGTGTATTGAGCGAGTTCTTCAATTTCCGAAATTTTGTAATGCACGTCACAAACGTGTATTGAGCGAGTTTTTCGATTTCCGAAATTTTGTAATGCACGTCACAAACGTGTATTGAGCGAGTTTTTCGATTTCCGAAATTTTGTAATGCACTTCACAAACGTGTATTGAGCGAGTTCTTCAATTTCCGAAATTTTGTAATGCACTTCACAAACGTGTATTGAGCGAGTTTTTCAATTTCCGAAATTTTGTAATGCACTTCACAAACGTGTATTGAGCGAGTTTTTCAATTTCCGAAATTTTGTAATGCACTTCACAAACGTGTATTGAGCGAGTTTTTCAATTGCCGAAATTTTGTAATGCACTTCACAAACGTGTATTGAGCGAGTTTTTCAATTTCCGAAATTTTGTAATGCACTTCACAAACGTGTATTGAGCGAGTTTTTCAATTGCCGAAATTTTGTAATGCACTTCACAAACGTGTATTGAGCGAGTTCTTCAATTTCCGAAATTTTGTAATGCACTTCACAAACGTGTATTGAGCGAGTTTTTCAATTTCCGAAATTTTGTAATGCACTTCACAAACGTGTATTGAGCGAGTTTTTCAATTTCCGAAATTTTGTAATGCACTTCACAAACGTGTATTGAGCGAGTTTTTCAATTTCCGAAATTTTGTAATGCACTTCACAAACGTGTATTGAGCGAGTTTTTCAATTGCCGAAATTTTGTAATGCACTTCACAAACGTGTATTGAGCGAGTTTTTCAATTGCCGAAATTTTGTAATGCACCTCACAAAATTGTATTGAGCGAGATTTTCAATTTCCAAAATTTTCTAATGGACCTCACAAACGTGTATTGAGCGAGTTTGTAAATTTCCGAAATTTTGTAATGCACCTCACAAACGTGTATTGAGCGAGTTTTTAAACTTCCGAAATTTTGTAATGCACCTCACAAACGTGTATTGAGCGGGTTTTTCAATTTCCGAAATTTTGTAATGCACCTCACAAACGTGTATTGACCGAGTTTTTCAATTTCCGAAATTTTGTAATGCACCTCACAAACGTGTATTGTACAACATTTTTTGCACGATCATACTTAAGATAATTTCAAATACAATATTTTTGCATTGAAAATTTAGAGCAATATTATTTCAAAGCCTTCGCAAAACTGCATTGTAATGGTAACTAAGCAACAATAAGTGCACTGTAATGGGTCTATTTCAGTATAGTTTTATGTTATGAAGAATGGTTTCCCTAGCAATAAGTTTGTGTGGGAATTCTAAGCGTCCAAAGCCTATTACGCTATTAGGTCTACTAAAAGTAGACTATGATATTGTTTTACTCCATATTCTTCAATTTTATTTATCATAACAGGAACTCATTGATGGCAACAGCGTAAACGAATTTTCGTCCTTGGTGATCATAAAGAGCAGAAGCGGAACATGTTGTGAAAACTGTACTCAGCTGCATGTTCCCACTTCCCTGCCGGGTATGGCTGAAACAAAGCCAACTGGACCTCCTAAGAAGAAAGCGCCCAGTCTGAGAAATGGAAACTGACAGACCGCCTGACAGCAGACCTCCGCCTCCGATGTGCCCCCGGAGGTCAGGCGAGCACCTCAACACCTCGTCGTGGCCGCCCACATCGGCTCTATCTAGTAATTGCTAATTATGCAACTTGCGACCGTTGTTTGTTTCTGATTCTAGCTTTCTTCTCTTGCCAACCGCTTGGTGACGAAGTGTGACATTAGAATCGTATATGACTTTCAATACATAAACATAGCGAAACGGAAAATCACTAATAAGAAACTGCCTAATGAAGGATGCATTGGAAGGAATAGTGAACTGAAGAAAAGTTCGCGGCAGAGGAAGGTATCAAATGATATCCAACAATGACATGTGGAGGCTAAGAGGAAGGCAGAAAACAGGAAGATTGGAGAATGGTTTGCATTAAAACACGATTAGAGGAAATAAACTGCTCTAATACAATAAAATATTAACTGACTTGCTAAAATTCTATTTCACTAATGTTAGCTTCACCGAAATGTTTGAAAGGAGCCGCCATTTTCAGTTGACTATGCGGTAAACAAATAACGATCGCAAAGCATGTTTCATTGTACCGTAAAGAATTTGCAGTTTGAAATGTTGGTAAAATAAATCATTATTATTATTATTATTATTATTATTATTATTATTATTATTAAACAAAGAAACAAATGGTAGGGAGGTGATAAAAACAGAAGAAAATATACCTATAAAAATTAGAAGAAATATAAAGTAATCTAATACAATAAAATAGATATTAATCAACTTAGTAAAATTCTATTTCACTAATATTACTTTCACCAAAACGTTTGAACGGAGCCGCCATTTTCAGTCGACTATGTATGCGGGAAGAAAATGACGATCGCCCTGAAATAATACTAACAATACCATCCCATCGCACCTCCTCATACTCATCCTCTTTCACAATAGCCCTGCCAAGACTCTGGAATTCGTTACCTGCTAGCATCAGGGACTGTCGAAATAAAATTGAATTCAAACGCAAACTTACTAGGCACTTGGTCAGTAATTGAGACTCGTTCAGACATGGTTTCTTGTAAATTGTTCTTTTAATCTACCACAAAATATCTCAATATCCGGTAATTTCATCACTATAGAATTTTGTTATTGTAGGTTTAATTTGTAATTTAGTAAATACAAAAATTTTCTTTGTTCTTAACTTCTATAATAAAATGTCTAGCTTTCATTAATCAGGTATTCTTGTCGTACTTTAATTTTTATTGTAATTGTAATTGTAAATTTAATATTAATTGTAATCTTATTGTTCATGTTATAGTTGTAATCCCCTGGTAGAGGGGCAGAGAAGGCCTGACGGCCTTATCTCTACTAGGTTAAATAAATAAATCTAATCTAATCTAATCTAATCATGTTTTATAATACCCTAAAAATTTTTCAGTTTGAAATGTTTTTAAACAAAGAAACAAATGCTAGGGAAGTGATAAAATGGTGCGATGAGCAGCCAAGATTGGTTGAAACACGTCCGTTTTGGTCAAAAGTAGTACGACGTAGTGAAAGTGTAAACACCCTATTGCAGCCGTGTCGAAAATGCGACTCACGAGCACATTGTGGCTCGCAGTGCATTTCCCTTGCTTCCTACCTAAAACCCCCACTCTCTCACTCACTGGAGTCAAACTCCGTTCCATTTGTATTTGTCTCTGACCTGCGAGTGGCGTATCGTCGCAATGTCTCTCTCGAAACCATGTACCTCTACAAAAACGAAAGTTTGAAATAGGATGGGAGGACGCATTTTTTTATGCCAATATGATGAGAATATTAAATGTATGATTTGTTCACAAGTATTACGAGGAAAACGGTTGTATAACATAAAACGGCATTATACTACATGTTACTGATGAAACATTAAAAGATTAAGTGTTGTTATTATTATTATTATTATTATTATTATTATTATTATTATTATTATTATTATTATTATCTCTGTACGTAGATCGTTTTTCAGCAGATGTACGAATAATGCCGTTAGATCTTCAATTTAAACTCACAGATTAACAATGTGATGTTAAATGAAAGCTAGATGTAAGAACTTGACAAATGTTGAACTTTTCAAATCTTTGGCAAAAAATAAATATTTGAAGCTTCGTTCTTTCGCTTGCTCTGTTGAAGCCATGTTCGCTACAACTTACGTTTGTGAAAAATTATTTTCAACAATTAAAGCAGTAAAAACCAAATTTAGATCACGACTGACAGACAAATACCTTCGTGATCAACTACGACTGGCAGTAAGTGACATAATTCCTGATTTTGAAACTCTGACGCAGAGAAATTCTGAAGACAGTTAATTTTAGGTTGTGATATTGTTCATTTCTTTCTTCGTTACACGTAATAAACATTAGTTTGTAGCCTTGTACTGTATATAATTTAATTTAAGTGCTTGACTTAAGGAAAATGAAAATCCGTTAATAAGTCAGACAGTTGCTACACTTCCCCTTCGGGTGTCCGCCTCCCTCCATAGGTGCTATGCACGTTGCAGCTTACACAGTGGCTCGGCGCACAGCTACATTTTCGCCACCGCTGCCCTATTGTTATGAATAGTTTAAACCTGAAGAATATGACTTTTTGTACATCACCGATGAAAGATGATTACCTCTTCTTTCTCTTTGATGTTCCCCGAGTTTAGCATTCATGAACATTTTTTCGACCTCCGATGTTGAGGTGTCTTTTAGACTGACCTCAATATAGCTTATTATTAGGCCTACTCTTGTTTTAACTCCAATCTGAAATATGGATAAAATTAATGCTCAACTGGAAAAGGATGTATTTTGCAAAACTGTTAAAGAGAAATAACTCTGTGTCCATAATTAATGTTTTACATAGGCCTCTGTAGTTAACATAATTATCAGCATTATGTCAATAATCATCATCATCATCAGCTTCAAGGATTCGGACTATGTTGTTCTATTCAAAAACTGATTATTCCGTCGTCTTCGTCTTGGGCGTCCTTTAGGGCTAAGGTTTCTTGCATGCCGTGGATAGGTGGTCTTTCCAACGCTGTCTATAACTTTTGACGACACTTGGCCACGTACTGGGGTTCTGTAAGAAGGGAGAGCTACTCCGTAACAACAGACACCATCGTGCCCGTACAGCAATTGCCAACCTGCTAAGAAACAGAGGATGGGAAGTACATGAGGAGATTCATTGTGTGTCTGAAGATGATTCTCATAGAAGAGTCGATATAATTGCCATCAATAGAAGAACCCAGAAAGCGATGGTCTTAGACCCTACGATTTGCTTTGAACGAGACACGAATCAAGCACTGCAGATAAATGATGACAAGCGAGCTAAATATGTACCTTGTCTTCCATACCTCAGTGAAAAATATGGCATTTCGCTTTACAACTGGGATGATGCAGGCTTACTATTTGGAGCGAGGGGTTGTTTACCAAAATTTACATGTAATATCCTTAAATCCTTTCAAATTCCCTTTCATGAGGTTCAGAAGGTGTAATGGAAATTCTGAAGGCCTCTCTCCAAATTCTACACTATCATCTATATGTTAACACATAAATTTTTGTTTTAATGTACAAATCGAATCAGTATTTTGCTCGTTTCATTTCCCTTTATCTTTTATGTTTGTTAATTCCGGATCCCAGTGGTCAACCTCACTTGAGGACGGATGATTTGTAATAAATCTTAGTAGTTCTACTATGATTTGATTGTCCAGTAATTTTTAGTATGATATGGCAAGGAGAAACCTTAATTATATTGATACAATCCTTTTCTGTTCTTGCTTTCTTAGTGTCCAATTCTCGGATCCATATATTAAAATTGGGATGGCCATTACTTTATAATATTTTGAAATTGTATTTCGGTTTGCTTTATGTAATAATATTCTTTATGATCGACCATGCCGAAAAGTAGTAATTATACACCTGGTAGCAGGCCTTTAATGCATGTCATTAAAGTACACCTATTCATTAAAGTTCAGGTTTTCGATTATTCTCGGACATGCAATCGAAAGACAACGAGGCAAACGTCACGGAGGCTGGAAATCCAATACTGTCGCAGAAGGTTATGTTCTGTTACTATAATGATTAGCGTTAATTGTAAATAATAGACTATTCAAATAAATTCAATTTGTCATCTCGTTTTTCAATTCTAAATCAATTTCCAGGTTATATCAAAATTAGTTCATGTTATTCTCTAGATTACATCAAGGTCAATGATATTAATGTTCCTCGGAAAAAATCAATACTTTCGCGTCTGCGCACATCTCACAATTTACGAGCTATGCACAAGGTCACTTCCGATCTTCAGTCAGATACGAATAAAATGAATACTTCTGAATAATTTCAAGTTAGAAATATGGTCGAGCATAAAAAGTCGTATGAAACTTGCCTATAATGGTAATTAAGACGCTCGTATGAAAATTATGAAACTCGCTTGCGCTCGTTTCATAAACAATCATACTCACGTCTTAATTACTATCATTATAGGCTAGTTGCATAATGTATTATATCATTATTTCAGTAATGTCATTTAATATTACCAATCTTTTCAATTTTTTCGGGGAGTACTTCCGATGATGATGACGACGACATTGTAAGCTGAACAAATGGACGAGAGGCTGATAGTGAATGAAGGAATGTAGTAAGATGTGCCGTGGCCGATTTTAAAACATCCTCCTGCCTGTCACGCAGGCACTCTAGATGTGCAGATACGCGGCATTGTGTGGGCTACCGGCGAGGAATGCAGACCACCGACATGGACACCTCGAGGTGTTGCTTATCCGATACATCTTCGTTGATGAGGCTTGACACTCTGACGTCTGACACTTACAAGCATGTTCAAATATTACATCAGCCTCCCAGTTATTAGACTAAACACGACTCTAGTCTCCTCCTCCTCCTCCTCCATTTTCTTATTATTACTTCGATTGGTTGTCCTGTCAGCCACATGTGAAATCCTATTCGTAATGTCCTTTTCTTATTTTTTTCAGTGTTTCCTTCATTTTTATTCTTTTATCTTATTCATTTTATATTCTTTTCTCTTTACCATTTTCCTTCTTTCTGCATTTCTTCCATTATCCCTCTTTTTATTTACAGTAGAACCTCTATTATTAGGTTTTTAAGTAAATCCCGAAAAGACTAAGTATATGATTATGTCTCGTGACGAGAATATTGTACGAAATGGAAATATAAAAATTGGAAATTTATCTTGTGAAGAGGTGAAGTTGAAATATCTTGGAGCAACAGTAACAAATATAAATAATACTCGGGAGGAAATTAAACACAATTAATATGGGAAATGCCTGTTATTATTCGGTTGAGAAGCTTTTATCATCCAGTCTGCTGTCAAAAAATCTGAAAGTTAGAATTTATAAAACAGTTATATTACCGGTTGTTCTTTATGGTTGTGAAACTTGGACTCTCACTTTGAGAGAGGAACATAAGTTAGGTTAAGGGTGTTTGAGACTAAGGTGCTTAGGAAAATATTTGGGGCTAAGAGGGATGAAGTTAAAGGAGAATGGAGAAAGTTACACAACACAGAATTGCACGCATTGTATTCTTCACCTGACATAATTAGGAACATTAAATCCAGACGTTTGAGATGGGCAGGGCATGTAGCACGTATGGGCGAATCCAGAAATGCATATAGAGTGTTAGTTGGGAGGCCGGAGGGGAAAAGACCTTTAGGGAGGCCGAGACGTAGATGGGAAGATAATATTGAAATGGATTTGAGGGAGGTGGGATATGATGATAGAGAATGGATTGATCTTGCTCAGGATAGGGACCGATGGCGGGCTTATGTGAGGGCGGCAATGAACCTCCGGGTTCCTTAAAAGCCAGTAAGTAAGTAAGAAAGAATCTCTATTATCCGTGGTAATGAACGGGGTGAGCTGAACGGTTAATCGAAAAAATCGGATAATCCGTACCATAGAAGACTTTCATAAATTGTTGCATAATGCAGTGTCGTAATTTTCTCCGTGGTCATGTGTTTTAACACAGTACGTAATGGATCAAAAGTTTTAAGTATAATAGCAGTGTTGGAAAGAGCGGGTGAAGAAAGAATGATGCTGAAACTGAACAGGAAGAGAAGAAAGAATTGGCTGGGTCACTGACTGAGAAGAAACTGCCTACTGAAGGATTCACTGGAAGGAATGGTGAACGGGAGAAGATTTCGGGCCAGAAGAAGTTATCAAATAATAGACGGCATTAAGATATATGGATCATATGCGAAGAGTAAGAGGACGCTAGAAAATAAGAAAGACTGGAGAATGCTGGTTTGCAGTGAGAGAACACTATGAATGAATGAATATCAATGACGGGTTTCTAAGGGTCAAGGAAACTTCATATGATAGATTTCTGTGGAAAGATAGGAAAACTATATGTCTCATGTTATAGATTTAAGTTATTTATACACTTTATCCCTGTTTTTTTATTAAATCTCGGACAGTTGTAACACCAACCTCGTATTCCGATGTGAGATGAACCACAATTCCTCTTTTCCAAAACCACTCAATTATATGCACTTCTCTTTAATACTTAGCACAACATGTATTCCTTTGTCACTTCTGGAAGACGTTTTGCAGAGAAATTAAACAGGTCACTCGAACAGTAGATCATAATGTGTAAAAACAAAGGCTTGTAATATCACTCTCTATTAAAAAAAAAAAAACGTACTAATACCTATATTGTACAGTACTCAATATTTTTTCTGCAACAAAAAAGGAGAGAATGACGGACGGATAATCCAACAATCTGTTAATCGGTGTTCTACTGTATTTACTCATGGCCTAGTTCCCTCACAAGTGGTGCCTTCTTGGTAGGCCTATCACTTGTGAGGTTCAGACCTATCTTCGGACAGTTGACTAAACAACAACAAACAACAATATACAATCTACGTGTTTTTCTTCTTTTCTTTATTATTTTTCCTGTTCCTTGAGGAAAATAATTTTGGGTATTTGCACCGTGTGCGGAACCCTGCAATGTTTCGCAACTGAATTATAGCTTCCATCATTAGTATCTATTTCTCTCTTTGGCCCGATTTGGTCGCCTATTCTGCATTTGAGGGCACCCAAAGGGGTTGGGCAAGTCCTACCTTGACAATGTTCAAACTGCATATTTCATGTCCCAGTTCCCTAGTAACTGTAAGGTACAGAACGATGAAATTTTACACTTCAATTTGGACATGTGATTGAAGTTTTAACAGGATCATTTGTAATTATATACAGGGGAGGGACTCTATTGCATTAATTGACAGAGGTTACTGATGAAGTCAATGCGAAAAAGTTTTATCAAACAAGTTTTTGACACGTCCAATAGTTTGGAGAGTACGAAATATAACGTGTTGCAACACTGTAATGTTCCTTGAGGTCATTGCTCCGCAGTCGGGGTGAGTAATCGTCCACTCCGCGAGACTTGCTAGAGGAGCGTTACAGCGTTGCAACGCATTAGCCTACATTTCCTACTTCAGCAACTATTGGACGTATCAAAAAACTTATTTGACAAAACTTGCTCGCATTGATTTCATCTATAATCAGTGTAAATTAATGTAATAGGTTCCCTTCCCTTACCTATTTGTTGATTTATTTGCTTATTTATTCATCCATTTATTTACTTTCAGAAGGATGGTGAGAAGGACATTGATGGCAAATCCAATCTACAGTGTCAATGATTTTTAGCAATATTACGTTTTAGATACTATTTGTTTTAACCTCATGTAATTGACAAATCTGTACGTTTTAACCTGATTTTATACTATTTCTTTTAAAACTTTTAACCTGTTTTTGAGGTTATCTAGTCATTCTATATTTATTTTTTTTATTTTATTCTTACATTTATTCATATTGTAGTAGCCATGTATTATATATATCTACTCTGACGTTGTCTATGGCTGTAAATTGATGAATGACATTAAATTAATCTATCTATCTATCTATCTATCTATCTATCTATCTATCTATCTATCTATCTATCTATCTATCTATCTATCTATCTATCTATCTATCTATCTATCTATCTATCTATCTATCTATCTATCTATCTATCTATCTATCTATCTATCTATCTATCTATCTATCTATCTATCTATCTATCTATCTATCTATCTATCTATCTATCTATCTATCTATCTATCTATCTATCTATCTATCTATCTATCTATCTATCTATCTATCTATCTATCTATCTATCTATCTATCTATCTATCTATCTATCTATCTATCTATCTATCTATCTATCTATCTACCTAACCTACCTATCTATCTATCTATCTATCTATCTATCTATCTATCTATCTATCTATCTATCTATCTATCTATCTATCTATCTACCTAACCTATCTATCTATCCATCCATCCATCCATCCATCCATCCATCCATCCATCCATCCATCTATCTATCTACCTACCTAACCTACCTATCTACCTACCTAACCTACCTATCTATGTATCTATCTATATCTATCTATCTATCTATCTATCTATCTATCTATCTATCTATCTATCTATCTATCTATCTATCTATCTATCTATCTATCTATCTATCTATCTATCTATCTATCTATCTATCTATCTATCTATCTATCTATCTATCTATCTATCTATCTATCTATCTATCTATCTATCTATCTATCTATCTATCTATCTATCTATCTATCTATCTATCTATCTATCTATCTATATATCTATCTATCTACCTACCTATCTATCTACCTAACCTACCTACCTATCTATCTACCTAACCTACCTACCTACCTACCTATCTATCTATCTACCTACCTATCTACCTACCTACCTATCTACCTAACCTACCTATCTACCTAACCTACCTACCTATCTTCTACCTAACCTATCTTCTACCTAACCTACCTACCTATCTATCTATCTATCTATCTATCTATCTATCTATCTATCTATCTATCTATCTATCTATCTATCTATCTATCTATCTATCTATCTATCTATCTATCTATCTATCTATCTATCTATCTATCTATCTATCCATCCATCCATTTATTTATTTAATTTTATTTATTTATTTTATTCATTTATTATCAATGTCGAAATACGTACTCTTATTCAAATATCACGCTAGTCCTCATCTCTCTGGATAATTTACTCGGGCTACGTCCTCGCGAATTATCTCTTGTAATGTTGCTGGTAATAATAACTCGTCCGTGTTCTTGTACAGCGGGTTGCCATGTTCCGCTCCTCCTGTTAACTCTTAAGCCACATCAATCTCTACGCCTGCGTCGCCTTTTCTTCTGCAGCGCGACACGGGGTGGGCGCCGTAACTCGTGGCTCATGGAAAGCGAAACTAACCGCCGTAATAGTTCTGTTAATTATCGACGCGATTTATGCCGCTGGTCCGTCTATCTATCACATATTTATTGCGGACCCACCCAGCTACGTGCTGCATCACGGATTTGCCACGTCATTCAAGGAGGCACGGGGCCGTTGCTTATTTTGTCACGAGTGCCGATGTTTACGACGGCAGTCCACCCCGCGCCTGTTAATTACTGTAAATACTTCGCACCGGCGGGTCGAATAAATTTAATTTCCATGCGTGAAAACAAATAATTTGTTACAAAGTGCGGAGTTGTCGAAGACGAGACCGGCGCGGCGGCTGTGCCAGACCGAGGGGCATACGCCGCTGAGCCATGTCTCTGCCTTCTCCCCCCCCCCTCAATAACTGTGCAGGTTGCGAACAAAACCGATCATTTTCACCGGAAACAAAAAATGAGGTTTTTACGGTTTCGGTATGTTTAGAGAGGCATCTTTCTGAATATGTTAGCCTGCGGTTTTTATTCTCACTCGGTCATTTCCATGGAAACAGTAAGGTAAAATCACTATTTTCAGTCAAACCCGGATAATTCCATTACCACACTAATGCCAATATTTTCATTGTCTTTTTGTAGACATTCTATACTTCTTGATAAAAAAATATGAATAATTGATTAAATGGCGATCTTACTTTTTTTTTTAAGCCCGGCCAGAGGCCGTTTACTAAAGTTAGCTTTGTTTTTCTGTTTTTACTTTTTCGTTTGTTTCCTTTGTTTTACTTACACTAATACAAACACAACACCCATGCCCGAGCCGGGACTCGAACCCACAACCCTTCGGACCAAGCGATAGAGACATGCCGTGCCCCTACCGCTTGAGCCATCCGGGCCGGCATACTCGTGTTAATTGGATAAGCATGTGCGGCTTACAACTGTTTCGGTGCTTCTTCACACCATCCTCAGAACCTATAGATCTCGGCGTCATCTCGAACTTCGCCGCCTGTTGTGTGGGTGCGTTCGATTGTTGAAATGTGGTGTCAAATAGTGTGTGTGTTCTGAAATTGATCTGTGTGTTGAGAATTTTATCAGGGTGTGTTTTAGTGTGTCTGTATATTTCATACTGTTCTAGTGTGTTGAGTTTTTGGTTCTTGGGTTGTATGTGTAGGATTTCCATGTCTGTATTTATGTTATTGTATGTGTGGTTAGCATTGGTTATGTGTTCGGCGTATGTAGATGTATTGTGTCCTCTGGTTATTGCTTTAATGTATTCTTTGTATCGAGTTTGGAATGATCTGCCTGTCTGTCCAATGTAGAAACTGTCGCAACTATTGCATGTGAGTTTGTATACGCCTGTGTGGTTGTATTTATTTGTTTGTGTGTTGAGATGTCTTTGTAGTGTGTTTTATGTTCTGTATGCTATGTTGTATTTCTGTTTTCTGAATGAGGATGCGATCTTGTGTATGTTTTTGTTTTCGTATGTTAGTGTGATGTACAGTATTTCTTGTGTTCTTGTGTTTGTGTTGTGTTTTGTGTGTTTTTGTGTTTGTTGATTTTTTGTTTTGTCTTCCTTATGATGTTGTCTATTATGTTTGGGTTGTAACCATTTTCTTGTGCTATGTATTTGATAGTGTTGACTTCTTCATTGTAATATGAACCTATCAATACACTGATTATGTAACACGTCTTATCTTGGGAGGTTATTTTCTTAGCGTTTTTCTTATTTCACGAGACCATTTTTTTTCTTTAAATTTTTATATACTATGACAACACACACTAGTGGAAGAAATATCGAATACATAAAACGTAAAATATCTGTCTGTGTATTCATAGCATCAGATATGTCGTGCACGTTGGAAGTAGCAGATAATCGCAGGGTCAAATGTGAAAAGAAATAGAATACAAGTGATAAGAAAGAGGCAGTCGATTGTGTCTAAAACAAAGGAAAAGTGCCCCATAGAAAACTCGTCTGTTTCTTGACAAGTTCGACGAGAACCAGGAAGGAACCAAACCAGCAGTCAAGGAGAATGACCAGTGACTTTGGAAGATAGACAAGGAACAGCATCATCCTCAGGAGTCGAACAAAGAAGATCTATACTTAAAGAAAAGCCGAATGATAAGACTGATAACTTGTTGCCATCTCACTCAGAAAATTTCGACGACACAAGCACGGTGAAAGACAGATTCAGTGTGTCTATTGTGATCGATAGTTTCACGATACATATCAGTAACTTCCAAAATACACAAAGAGCTTCAATTGTTTGTGTTGTAGGTATGAATCTGATTGAGGTATTTAAAATCTGACCGAATATACCTAAATATTTTGAATTTGAGAACTATCACGGAAATAACCTTGTACTATCACCAGCCCTTCTAGAGTGCTAATTTGTTTATTTGTATTGCTTGTTTGTAATTACTGTATAAATTTATTTCAAGTAAAAATGCTGGCATGTAACTACCTGAAACCTAGCAATGTACTATACCCCAAGCACATTTTTTGTTAATTTGAACTTTATTTTTGCACCAAAACCTTAGTATGACGAAATAAGCCGAGTCTGCCATAATTTAAATATTTTGGATCAGAAGAGTATGGCTGAAACTGAAAACATAAAAAGTGAAGGCAGGAGTATAAGCTTAATTGACATATTGAAGTCACTCAGTTCTTTGGAGTAGCAACATTGCAAATAAAACAAACACACTCACTTATGTCATTGGTATGAAGTGTTATGGTATACGGAACAGAAGTTGGGCGTTAGGATACATGAAAACAAATTAATACCCACTTAAATGGCCTTTGGGGGAGACAGACGAGAAAATCATGGAGGGAAAAATTAGAAATCATAGAATTACAGAAATAATTGAGGTAGAAAAGAACGTTGTTGAAGTAATTGAAGAAAGAAGATTAAAATAGTTTGGACACGTGAAGAGGATGGGAAATAATAATAATAATAATAATAATAATAATAATAATAATAATAATAATTTATTTTAGCTGGCAGAGCTAAGGCCGTAAGGCCTTCTCTTCCACTCAACCAGCAAAAAGTATACATACGTATGTATGAACTTACAAAGAATGCAACAATTTGATTTAGATAAGAGCTACATGTATACAAGAGTTATTTACGAATTAAACGACAAAATACTATGAACTATTAATTAAACACTGAAATACAAACTATGTAGCAGAATTAAGCTAAAATACATAGAATGTTAATATATTTCAAATACGGTAATGTTAGATAATAGAAAGAGATTATTATGAGACAATTTTGAAAATACAGCACTATCAGGATGATGTCTAAAGGAAGGAGTAACAATGTAGTCAGTGGTAGTTTAAGTCAGTATGATGGAGTGAAATGCTAATAAGGTTATCTTTTAAGCTGTTCTTAAAGGTGTTTATTGTCTTGCAGCCCCTAATACTTTGTGACAAGGAATTCCATTGACGCGAGGTGGATACTGTAAAAGATGATGAATAACGAGATGTTCTATGAAGAGGTATACTTAACGCGCCACAGATAATGGAAGAATGCCGAAGATCATGCTGGATTCCACTAAGGAGAAAGGACAAAAAGAGACAAACTAAGAGAAAACTGGATGGATGACGTCAGAAAGAGTATGACTAGAATAGATCTTACTGAATAAGATGCTGAGAATAGAAATTTGTGGAGGAGCAAAATTCTAGGGCGAACTATAACTACTGTATCGTAGAATAATAGGCCTAGCAGTAGCAGTAGCAGTAGCAGTAGCAGCAGCAGCAGTAGTAGTAGTAGTAGTAGTAGTAGCAGTAGCAGTAGTAGGAGCAGCAGCAGCAGTAGTAGTAGTAGTAGTAGTAGTAGCAGTAGCAGTAGTAGGAGCAGCAGCAGTAGTAGTAGTAGTAGTAGTAGTAGTAGCAGTAGCAGTAGTAGCAGCAGCAGCAGCAGTAGTAGTAGTAGTAGTAGTAGCAGCAGTAGTAGTAGTAGTAGCAGTAGTAGCAGTAGCAGTAGTAGTAGTAGCAGCAGCAGCAGTAGTAGTAGTAGTAGTAGTAGTAGCAGCAGCAGCAGCAGCAGTAGTAGTAGTAGTAGCAGTAGTAGTAGTAGCAGTAGTAGGAGCAGCAGCAGCAGCAGTAGTAGCAGTAGCAGTAGTAGTAGTAGTAGCAGTAGTAGGAGCAGTAGCAGTAGTAGCAGTAGCAGTAGTAGTAGTAGTAGTAGCAGCAGTAGTAGGAGCAGCAGCAGCAGCAGCAGCAGCAGTAGTAGCAGTAGTAGTAGTAGTAGCAGTAGTAGGAGCAGCAGCAGCAGTAGTAGTAGTAGCAGTAGCAGTAGTAGTAGTAGTAGCAGTAGCAGTAGTAGCAGTAGTAGTAGTAGCAGCAGCAGTAGTAGTAGCAGTAGCAGTAGTAGTAGTAGCAGTAGTAGTAGTAGCAGCAGCAGCAGCAGCAGCAGCAGCAGTAGTAGTACTATCACATTTACTTTCTTAACTTCGCTGTGGAATATGCCATTAGGAAAGTCTAGGATAACACAGAGAGCTTGGAATTGAACGGGTTACATCAGCTGCTTGTCTAAGCGGATGACGTGAATGTGGTAGGAGAAAATCCACAAACGATTATGGAAAACTCGGAAATTCTACTTGAAGCAAGTAAAGGGATAGGGTTGGAAGTAAATCCCAAAAAGAGTAAGCATGTGATAATGTCTCGAGATCAGAATATTGTAGAGAAATGGAACTATAAAAATTGGAGATTTATACTTCGAAGAGGTGGAAAAATTCAAATATCTTGCAGCAATAGTAACAAATATAAATGACACTCGGGAGGAATTTAAATGCCGAATAAATATGGGAAATGCCTGTTGTTATTCGGTTGAGAAGCTTTTGTCAACTAGTCTGCTGTCAAAAAATCTGAAAGTTAGAATTTATAAAACAGTTATATTACCGGTTGTTCTGTATGGCTGTGAAACTTGGAGTCTCACTTTGAGAGAGGAACAGAGATTGAGGGTTTTTGAGAATAAGGTTCTTCGGAAAATATTTGGGGCTAAGAGGGATGAAGTTACAGGAGAATGGAGAAAGTTACACAACACAGAACTGTACGCATTGTATTCTTCATCTTACATAATTAGGAACATTAAATCCAGACGTTTGAGATGGGCAGGGCATGTAGCACGTATGAGCGAATCCAGAAATGCATATAGAGTGTTAGTTGGGAGGCCGGAGGGAAAAGACCTTTAGGGAGGCCGAGACGTAGATGGGAAGATAATATAAAAATGGGTTTGAGGGAGGTGGGATATGATGATAGAGACTGGATTAATCTTGCTCAGGATAGGGACCAATGGCGGACTTAGGTGAGGGCGGCAATGAACCTCCGGGTTCCTTAAAAGCCAGTAAGTAAATAATAATAATAATAATAATAATAATAATAATAATAGTATATCAGTTGCACGTTTTGAAGGCGCTTTTCTCCGGGACACGCAGACTAAGACCAAATGTCTCTAGTCGTTACGTCACGCCCACGTTTTCCTTCCAGTCTCACGTGCGGTCGTCCAGCATGTGC
The DNA here is from genome assembly GCF_040183065.1 of Periplaneta americana. Classification (NCBI taxonomy): domain Eukaryota; kingdom Metazoa; phylum Arthropoda; class Insecta; order Blattodea; family Blattidae; genus Periplaneta; species Periplaneta americana. The sequence continues at coordinate 178,654,762 of NC_091128.1, forward strand.
CAAGTGACACCGACATTGTGCCGAGGGGGCGTGCCGGTCGGCTCTTTCACTTAAAGGGACGGACCCGCCGCCCATAATTGGTGACCCAGATAGTTGATATTAATCCTGTGACAGTGCAACTTCCTCCGCATTGAACTCCTCACCGCAGGATGGACGCCGGCCGGCCACATGTGCCGTGTGTTACCGTTACCATCTGGAGGCCTTCGACCATTGTGTGTCATTCTCAACCAAGCAAAATTGAACAAAGTCCTGCTTGTGCCTCCTGTACCGAGATGCTTACCGTAATTTCTGCCATGGCATATCACGTTGTAATAAGTACCGTACAGTCTACGTCATGATTTCGGTATAGGCCTACATTGGCTGTATGCGCATGTAAGCGTGCGCGTCTGTATATAATGATGTATCATGAATTATTATCATTATTAAGGCTAGGATTTTGATGACTTATAAATCGTAAAAAAATGTCCTAAAGACAAGGTATTTATGACCTAAAAATCTTTCAAAAATGCCCTTAAAAATGCCCTAAAAGTTGATCTTACATTCTAAAACTGACTTAGTAGGAAAAGGAGTTTTGTGGCACTTAATATTTAGACAAGTAATTAAATTAAGGGGAGTTGGTCATTATCGCATGCAAAATAATGGTAAAAATAGCCTATCTTCTAGCAGTCATAAATATAATAGTCTACTATTTATCAGTGGTCTTTCATTTTTGTTAGCTATGTGTGTATACATATTAAGCTTTAAAATGAAAAAGAATGGTGACTCTAGAGTAAATCTGTATCCTTAAATTAATTTTTTTAATTAAGCACAATTTTTTTTATAAATTCACTACATGTCTGTGATTAGGTACACTCTATTCACTTATTATAACACATATTGAATTGAAAATTTGACCACTTACTGCTAATAGGTACTAAAACATACCCTACTAAAATTATTCATATATCTGTAATATTATGGGCATAGGGCTTATAGTAATCATCACCGTCAATAAATTAAAAAAAAATTGAAGATTAGTATAAGCCCTATGCCCATAATATTACAGATATTTTAATAATTTTAGTAGGGTATGTTTTAGTATCTGTTAGCAGTAAGTGGCCAAAATTTTAATTCAATGAGTGCTATGGTAAGTGAATAGAGTGTACCTAATCACAGGTATGTAGTGAATTTATATAAAACATATGTTTAAATTCAAAAATTAATTTAAGGGTAAGATTTACACTAGATTAACCATTCTTTTTTCATTTTAAAGTTTAATGTGTATACATATATCACTAAAAAATGAAATGGCTGTGATAAATAGTATTACATTTATGAATGCTTGAAGATAGGCTATTTTTACCATTACTTTGCATGCGATAACGTCCAATTCTAGTACCAACATTTAAGTTTATTTAATTTTACATAATTTTTTCTAAGTGGTACACTTCAATTATTTTACCTGATGTAGTTTTCATTTAGTTCACCACAAGGCCACTCTTATCCGGAATTAGCAAGTATAGAGGAGTCTATATTGAAGGGGTGGTTGGACTGGTCCATTACATGGGGTGTACTATGTTAAATGGGCAATATTTGTGTAGACTGACGATTAAAACATTATACAAAATAATGGGTATTAGCCACCGGCGTAGCTCGGTCGGTTAAGGCGCTTACCTGCCGATCCGGAGTTGCGCTCGGGCGCGGGTTCGATTCCCGTTTGGGCTGATTATCTGGTTTTTCCGAGGTTTTTCCCAACCGTAAGGCAAATGTCAGGTAATCTATGGCGAATCCTCGGCATCATCTCGCCAAATATATCACTATCACCAACTCCATCGACGCTAAATAACCTCGTAGTTGGTACAGCGTCGTTAAATAACCAAGTAAAAATAAAGGGTATTAATGGACAAAATATCAAAGGAAATAAACATTATTTTATATTAGTAATGGGGATCTGTGGCCAAAATTAAATGAAAAGAAGCTCTTATGAGTTGAAACAGGCAAAAAATGCAAATTAATGCCCTAACAAATATGTCTTAAAACACTCAGTTTATCACATAACATATAAATACTAAAGCGATTATGTTTATTTTATTCGGTTATTTTACGACGCTGTATCAACATCTAGGTTATTTAGCGTCTGAATGATATGAAGGTGATAATGCCGGTGAAATGAGTCCGGGGTCCAGCACCGAAAGTTACCCAGCATTTGCTCGTATTGGGTTGAGGGAAAATCCCGGAAAAAACCTCAACCAGGTAACTTGTCCCGACCGGGATTCGAACCCGGGCCACCTGGTTTCGCGGCCAGACGCGCTGACCGTTACTCCATAGGTGTGGACGAGGCTATGTTTCTGGCTTACTAGAAAAAAGATGCAATCATCAAAATCCTAGCCCTGATCATCATCATCATCATCATCATCACCATCCTTTCAAGTAGTAGGCCTAGTAGCCTGTTACGGTCTCAAACCAAGGTCTTCCAATAAGTCTTTTCCTCGTATTGCGTAGTGAAGCATCTGTCTAGGTAGTCTGGTGCGCTCCATTCTTTGCATAAGCTGAAGCCAGTCTTGTATGTATTGTTTTTTTATTGGGTTATTTTACGACGCTGTATCAACATCTAGGTTATTTAGCGTCTGAATGATATGAAGGTGATAATGCCGGTGAAATGAGTCCGGGGTCCAGCACCGAAAGTTACCCAGCATTTGCTCATATTGGGTTGAGGGAAAATCCCGGAAAAAACCTCAACCAGGTAACTTGCCCCAACCGGGATTCGAACCCGGGCCACCTGGTTTCGCAGCCAGACGCGCTGACCGTTACTCCACAGGTGTGGACGTCTGTATTGTTGTAGGTATGAAACAATAGGTGCTATTTCTATTATTCGTCTGCAATGTCAGTGTTCCTCTTGTGATGCAGCATTTCATCGTAAAAATCCAATTTCTGCAGCTGCCAACCGTCAGGATTCACTGCTACAGCTGAGATCTGATCCTGCCAACATTTTATATACGAGTAATTCAAGTCTTGTATGTTTTTGGACTGTTGTAACTGAAAAGACTTGGTTATTGATTCTCTAATATCTAGTCTATTATAACTGAATGAAATTTAGAAATCTTCTCACTGTTCGTGAGCTGCCACAAGGGACAAAGAGTACTTAACCATAGAAATGTTTACAAGTTCAGTGAACCATTAATTTTGTTTTGACAATGAAACTCCTACAAGTACATAGCTGCAAATACATTTTGTTATTGGTGGAAATATACCTAGTTTTAGAGAGGCAAGTGTTACAAAAAAGTTTGATTTCGAATGTAGGTGATGCTTCAGGAGAACAATTGATCCTTTCAATGCAGCTAAAGTTACAATCGGAATAATAGATGTAGGTATTCCAAGCCTCTTAAACACATCTTTCATGAAGAGAGTAGCGGTACCTCTTGCTCCAACCAGAAGTCCGATTACCTCAAGCTCTTCTAGCTGATACTTTTGGAGGTAATATGGAATGGTAGGATTGTAGATATTCTTTTTTTCCTCATCCACTTCTGCTGGCTGTTCCTCATTCGTTTCGAAACTCACAGTGGGATCAATGCAGTGGGAACCAAAATGCAACACTGTTACAGTTTTTAATCATAGTAGTAATTTAGGCCCAAGAATATATAACAAATTTATATTTAAATATCCTAATCTTGTCAATTCTAATAGTTCTAGTATTAAATTTAAAAAGTTATGTATGGATTTTATAAAATTGAAAAATTGTAAATTTAAATTTATATACTATAATTGCACAGTACACATAAGACAAATTGTACTGTATAATTATTAATTTCAATTCAGGAATCCGCCCATGAGCACGAGTTCTACTCTTTCAGGGGCGAGCTAAAGTTTTTCTGTATATTTTATATTTTATGCTACAATTATTAGCAAAATAATAAATAAATAAATAAATTATGAATCCAGATGTTGTAGATTCCTTGGAAGCTATTATATCTATGCGCCGTGTACTGCCAGTGACGGAGAGACCATGTACTTCTTCAAAGGTGTTGTAATCGGCATCTTTAAGGGCAGTGGCTATAATTGATCGTACTTGGTGGTGTCTAGCGTTTCGCAGTCCTTCGCCGTGCGGACAGGATCCCGGGACGTGTGCAAGAGTTTCAACCTCGTTGTGGACTGGATTTCATTTATACAACTTTATGCGAGAATGATGGACACGAAATACAATCACACACACATACTTAAAAGGGGGAAAAAGCAGGAAATAACGATTTACTAAAAACAAATTAGGCTATATCTCTATCTTATGCAATAGAGTTTGAATGGCCTCTTTATACAGAAATGCTCGCTATTTGACAAGTACGTATCTTAATATAAACGACTCACGCCTTCTACCAATTTCAAACATCCGCGTACGTAAATAGATCAGTGCTGGAGTTACTGCAACAGAATAGCTGGTTCGTGTGAATTAATTACACTCACTGGCTAACTCAACAGTACAATTATTGGCACAAAGTAAAATATTTTATTTCCTGGGATTATGCAGAATGCCATCTGAGCAACTCATCTTCATAACATTCGGTTTACAGTTCAGAACCTGAACCAGTCGGGAACATCACGGTTAACACGACAGAAAAACAACGCACAATGAAACAATGTGTTTCGAAGTGCAACTGGTAAAACACTAGGATCTTGCTCACTGTGGCTATAGTGTGGTACATTATTTTTTATCCTGAAGACATTGCGTGCAACCAAAAATGTTGACGGAATTCTAAATAGCCTCCGGAAGACCACAGTATTTCAGTGGTTCCCCTCACATATTGGATTAATGGACAATGAAATGGCAAACAATGAAGGCACCGGACAAGAATACAATACGACAACAAATAAAATCAAAAGCCACCGAGTGGCTCAAAAAGAAAAGAACTGATAGCAGATAAACCGTGCGAAAACATGCATCAGAACTGAGATAAATACAAAAATAAATCCAGACAAAAAATAACAACTTTCAGATTAACACTGCTGGCCACCCTCGTCAAAGGCATTTATAAGTTATAAACCCGAGAGAAAGAAAACAGCTTTGAAGCAAAATGGAACATGCTACATTAATTTATTAAAATGGAACCAACCTTTGTAATAAATTACGTAAAATAATATATTATTTTGTTTTATTGAGGAATTACTTGTCAATAAGTTTATTACGCACAATATATTTAACTTTATTTCAATCGGTAATTTAATTATGTATGGAATTATGGGATAGGGTAGCTTATTTAAAACCAATTTTAACCCACTTTATTTATTACAGAAGAAAATAATTTAAAAATGTCTTCATAAACCTACTGATATTCCATCTCAAAATTTCTTCTTAGACTTTAATGTTCTTAAAATAAGACAAATTTATTATATCGTGTTAATAAAATTCATACACAAAAATCGAAATAATTTTGAATTGTATTCTCATAGTTATGAAACAAAAGGTTTGAATTCTTTAAGATTGTTTGAACCAAAATGCAACACTGCTACAGTATTTAATCATAGTAGTAATTTAGGCCCAAGAATATATAACAAATTTATATTTAAATATCCTAATCTTGTCAATTCTAATAGTTCTAGTATTAAATTTAAAAAGTTATGTATGGATTTTATAAATAATGAAAACTGTAAATTTAAATTTATATATTCTTATTATGTAGTAGACATAAAACAAATTGTATTATATATTCTCAATTTAAATGCAGGAACCCGCCCCTGAGCACGAGTTCTACTCTTCCAGGGGTGAGCTAAAGTTTCATCTGTTTATATTATATTTTATGTTACAATTATTATCAACAGTAATCTTACTAGAGGTTTTGATTTATCTAGAGAAAATCAAAACTCGAGTGGGATTTAATTGACTATTACACGATTAGAAGGAAGTATATAAACATTAGAAGTAACGAAGTACTGCAATAGAATAAAATATTAACTTACAAAAAAATATAACTGTCTTCAAATGTATTATTGTACCATCTCAACATTACAAATATTAGCTAGATGCATGCTAGATGGCAGTAATGTGTTATGATTAGCTGTTATCTTGCTATCAGTTGTGCCAACTATGGAATCTTCATTGAACTCTGTAGACGATTACTAGCAATGCCTTCTCGATCTAGATCACGATGGCAGTGTTACTAGTCAAGAAGGCTTTGTTGGTTCAGTTTCATTTTTATTAAAACAGTTGCATTCTACTTCAATCATCCGGATCTCAGTAATCAACGTCACTTGACAGATGATTTTCAATAAATCTTAATATTAAACAATCTCTGATACGTGACTATCCATAATATCATATAGCTGAAGCTATAACATAACCTAAATAATATAAACAAGTGTTAGAAAAGTTTTAATTAACGACGATGACATAAAAAATAAACATCAATAATTTTAAAAGGAATAATTATTGAAAATACAATTTTCAAATTTGAATGTTTTAGTGGTTGGTGGTTCAATTGATGTTATATTGGACGTGTGCGTAAAAGAAGTGAACTCGTTGATGTACATGGTGTATCCCTCAACTTATTCAGGATTTCCGAATGGTGCTCTTCATATATGACCAGTGATCTTTATTAATTCTTGTTCTTGAATGCCAATGCGAGTCATATTTGAAAGTGCTGTGCATCGACTGGAGTGGTTTGTAATTTTCTGTTTTTTGACGTCCAGACCAATGCAGTTTGAAATGTTGGCAAACAAAGAAACAAATGCTAGGGACCCGATAAAATTAAACAAATGCTAGGGACCCGATAAAATTAAACAAATGCTAGGGACGCGATAAAATTAAACAAATGCTAGGGATTCGATAAAATTAAACAAATGCTAGGGACGCGATAAAATTGTGCGATAAGCAGCTATGATTGGTCGAAATACGTCCTTTCGTACCGTTTTATTGGTCAAAAGTAGCATGACGTAGTAAGAGTGTAATAGTCAAAATAAATACATAAATAAAATATAAACAATCTGTTTGTGCCTTTCTTTATCATACTGAGCTACAAAGGGCAGAGACGGAAAACCGCTCACAAGTCTTAAATAAAGTAGGACAACACAGTTCACACTAGACAATGACCTACGTAATTAAATTTGTCTTTCTTTACTGTAGTGTAAGGAGTTAAGGCTGGATCACAATAAACCGGGAACGAGAACTAGAATGAAAACGAGAAGCAGAGGACGTGAATATGAAAATGTTTGATGCACAATAAACCGAGAACGTAGACGACTATGCATATCGATATACATGTCAATAACGATATGTAAAGTCGATATTACGCATTCTGATGTTATCTGTGTATAATTGACCAATGGCTTTCTCTCATGAGTACAAGGCAGCCAACATAAACACGGGTTAACCAACTTCGAAATTTCAACTGAAACATTTCATTAGGTACGGTACTATAAATATGCCCATGCATCTTTATTATTTTAAGTCTACCATAACGTAAAATAATTAGAGAAGAAACATTTGTAATAGAACAAAAATGAACACAACAGTAGTTATTGAATTGAAGCGTGGATATGTAGTGTGTAATACAACCAATACAGTAATAAAATATGATTCGCTTCCGATCGGTGTTCAAAGATGCAGCTATTGAAAGCCACATATTCTCCTTTATTTTCTCATCTTTATACGAGGCGCGCCGCTTATCGTAAACGTGAGGATTTCAATATTAGAATCTCATCAAATAAAACTTGCTCCATGATGCACAGCACAGAACAAAATAATGCATAGGTTATGTCACGGTCTTCTTGCTACAAAATATACGACGACAAAATAGCTTTTAGAGGGCAATAGAATGAATCTAGTGGGCTGTGATCGGAAACGTGAACGCCAAAGTTGAAACTTGGCCAACTCTCAGTTCCCGATCTCGGGCTCCGGCAAGCTTTTCGTTAATTGTGAATGCTCACATTTAAATGTACACATTTTAACAATTTTACCGTTTTCGTTTTCGTTCCGATTCTCGTTTCCGGTTTATTGTGAACCAGCCTTTAGTCAAGTCTAGTAAAACGGAACATTGCTCGTCACTCGGGGTGTCAACCTGATTGAAGAACCTGTAAGTAGCCTGATAACAATAAAAGCACAAGCACTGTTCATCTCCAAGCCACGTCGGCTCCAGGAGTGACTACTCGGTGTGTCGCATTAGCACGATCTGCATAATAACAGAGCTTATCTCTGCGATTGGAGGAAGGACCTCCCAAGCCATTTAACTCGCCCGGGTCTTTTATCCCACAGATTAAATGCACGTCATCCACTCCTCCCCCTATACACAAACACCTATTAGGCCAACAACCCTTCTTAACTACCGTATGTTTCTTTGTAATGGCCTCATTATATGACAATGGTCCCATCCATTACGCATTAGCTGTCTGGAGCGCCAGTGGGTACAAAGAGTTGAAACTGATCTGTTGCCACACATGCACGGCAGTCTTTGTCTAATTCAATGAAGTGGAGTTGGCGTTCGATTGTCATTGAAATCCGGCTCACAGGCTTACACTGTGTCGGACAAGGCGGCACTGCAACAGCGACCTAAGTCACAGCGAATGGCTCACAGCATGCAGTGCAAGCAAACTTCCAGCACCTCGGCACTACAAGGTCAAGTAAATTTTGCACTTACAAGGGAAGGGTTTCGGCTCGAACAGGAATTTCGTATCCAAAATTTGTATACAGGCCCATCTTTACATCTCTGTAAAGCTCCCAAAAGCATTCGTTTGTGTAATGTGTGGTTTGTCTGTTAGAGCACTGTACAAGTTGAGGGGTGGGGAGAGCACTGCACAAGTTAAGGGGATGGGACACCTTACCCGTAAGCCTAGCCTAGCCTAGAAGCTAGAGCGAGTGGTAAAATGCCTAGAGCCCATTTAAAAACATTTTTCTCCAACGTTGTCTGAAAATATTGGCGCTAATCAAAAGTGTACACTGTTGTGTGATTCATTGAATGCTCACAAGGACACGACCTTAATAAATGAATCATTCCAAGGCTAGGACATGGAATGTATGATCATTCCACCTAAAAAAACTAAATATATCCAGCCTCTGGATATCTATTTCCTTAGACAATACAAAATATATGCTCAAAGGATAACAGATTGCATAAGGACTCTTGCTGAGAATCCAGAACTTAACTTGGAAATCGAGTGTTTATAATGAAAATGCACTCTGTTATTCATAACCAGTTGTCTGCTCCAGTATGCCGCCCTATGCTTCAGTATTCCTGGCAGTCAGCTGGTTACGTGAATCCTGAACAAGTCTGGTACTTCAAAAATGTAATTCAGGTAGCATTTGATTGTTCAGCACTGGAGTGTGGTTCAGAAGATTGTTCAGGTGTCGCTTCTGCGTGTTGTGCTTATTGCTCTGCTCCATGCTGTTTCATGCATTTTATAGAGAATCCTCATGTACATTTTTAAAGAAGTGTATTGACCAATACCAATCAAACGGAGAGTTACACAAATGAATGCTTTTACGGTCTTCATCACCATTGTGAGGTAAGTGTCTGTACATAGTTTTAACCAAAAATTCCTGTTCGAGCCGAAACCCTTCCCTTGTAACAGCTCACAGCATACAGTGCAAGCCAAGCTTCCAGCACCTCGGCACTACAAGGTCAAGTAAATTTGCACTCAGAAATGAGAGGACCTCAGTGATGTCCAGGCGAGATGAAACACCACTCCATTTGGCACTGAACCCCGGACCACTGCAAAATAAATCCACTGCTTTCAACAAGAGAATCGTATTTCGGAACGAATTTCGTAATTTCTTAGTCTGGCAAAAGATATCTATAGAAAAATAAAAATATATTATGTATGTATGTATGTATGTATGTATGTATGTATAGTCGCGACGCTGTTATTCCCGGCGTGACTCCTCCTCTTTGCTTACGTCTTAGGAAGTGAAGGCTCTATAAAGTCTAGGTAGGTAGTATCGTTCGCCAATTTTGTTCTTTCGTTGCCGAGCTACCAGACGAGGAATCTATTTGCCACACTGTTAAACATTATCATGTCGTAGCTCCTATGATAATAAATCAAACGCACTGTAATTCAGCAAATAATCGAGCGGCAAATAACGTCTTCGTGTGCTTTCTGCGAACGCCAACGAAAGAGCCAAAATGGCGGGCGATTATATTAAGTATTTATCGAGCCTTAAGAAATGAATGACGTCTTCATCAGCGAATCACAAGACGCACACGTTTAAAAGTAGCCGACCTGCAACGCCATTGGCTGCCGGAAATTAGAGCGACGGGACTATAGTACGTGTATTTGTAGACCTGAAAACTGCTTTTAACAGAGTGGATTGGAATAAATTTATGGGGATCCTCAAGAAAATTGGTATGAATTGGAAGAGATGGGGCTATTCTGTAACCTTTATATGAAAAGAGTCAAAATCAAGATAGAAGAAGAAATGTCAAAGGAAAGTGAAATAGAAAGACGAGTGAACAAAGATGCCATTTATCACTTACCTTATTCAATATCTACTTGAAGGATTTAGTGAAGAACTGAATATGGGAGGGGTGATAGTAGGAGGAAGAATAATAAAGTGCGTAAGATTTGTTGATGAAATGACGTTGTTAGCAGAAGAGACGATATAAAGGGATATGCTACTGGAGCTAAATGACAGCGGTGAGCAATATGGGATGAAGATAAATGCAAATAAGACAAATATCATGGTTATCGGAAGAAAACTAAACAAGTTAAATCTGCGAATTGGAAATGAGGCCGTGGAACAAGAACACCTTCAAATACTTGGGGTGTACTATAAGCTGTAACATGAGCTGCTGCCAGGAAGTCAAAAGGAGGATAGCAATGGCAAAGGAAGCTTTTAATAGAAAAAGGAGCATCTTTTGCGGACCTCTGGAAAAAGAACTAAGGAAGAGACTAGTAAAGTGCTTTGTATAGGGCAGAAACATGGATATTATGACAAAGTGAAAAACGAGTAGAAGCATTTGAAATTTAGAAGTGGAGAAAAATGGAGCGTGTGAAATGGAGAGACAAAATAAAAAATACTAGAAAGAGTGAATAAAGAAAGAATAATGCTGAAATTCCTCAGGAAGAGAAAAAGAAATTGGCTGAGCCACTGGCCGAGAAGAAACTGCCTACTGAAGGATGCCCTGGAAGGAATGGTGAACGGGAGAAGAGTTCGGGGCAGAAGAAAATATCACATGATGGACGACATTAAGATATATGCGGAGGGGTAAGATTGGAGAGTGCTGGGTTTGGGTTGAAGGACCTGCGCTAAGGTAGAAAACTAAACTATGAATGAATGTTAACAGCACACCGTGCAGTGTTCGTAGTGTTATATCTGTGGAATACTTTACCGTAAATTATCCACTTAACAACAACCACGAAGGCGATTCAAGAGCACAGAGGTAGAGTTCACGGGCTATTCCCTCTCAAATCGACCGAAATATAGAGAAAATTGGCCTTTCAATTTTTAAATACAATGAAACTTTTTCTGTCCGTAGACAACTATGATACAATGCTTTGTGCAAAGTTTGAGGCATCAGAACTTCATAGTGTTTAAATTAAAAATATTTAAATTTATCGTATTTTCATAAAATTAGCAACTTTAAACTGTTGTGGCTCCGAAACCCTTTCACCCAGTGATCAAAATCATGGTTTATTTTGATGCTGAGAAATTAAAGTTTATATTGACATGTAAACAGTTTTTCTTACTTTTTATGGAAATGGAGAAATTTAGATTTTTCTTCATTAAGACGCCTTTGCCCACGAAAAAATATTTTTAAAATATATGGTTAGATTCCGCATTGAAAATACAAATAAACACATATTTTTTACTGGTGCACCGTTGATAAGAAAGTATTGAAAATATCAAATAAAGAAAATGAATAGTACGGGCGTGAGCTAACCAGCTGATTGTGAGGCGGGAGTTAGCCTAGGCAAGCAAGGCCAGGAGACAAACACGTTATGTTTCGTCTAGTAGCGCATAGCTGGGCTAGCTTTATCACAAGTTTTCATAAACACAGGAGTAAAATGACGCCCAACGCTCGCTTATCTTTTTTTCTCTCGGCCAGTTCGTGCGGTACTGCGCCGTTCAAGTCTAGGCGGTGAAAATAATCTATTTAATACCCTCGAAACTTATTGCCGAGCCACTAAGCAAACAATGCCGAATCCCTCTTAATAATGCAAGGTTTTTTCTCAATATTTGTTTACATTTTTACAATACATACAATAAAAATAAGGATTACTTCTTAACATAACCTACCAAATGTCAGCTTCAAAATGAGCTCCCGTTCAATGTTCTGCATTAAACGGTTCCAGAGTTCTGAGCGCTGAAAGAGGCTTGTTTTTATAAAATACGCTAAATTTGTCGTTCAATAGCACCGGTACGAAAACAGTTTGACTTTCGATAGTATATTTTTGCAAATGCACTCTCCTCAGCACCTTGTATAAATAGGGAAAAAAATTAGAGTATTAAAAAAATGCGAGGTTTTTACTGATCGATTTCATATGGAATAGCCCTCATGCTTTTTCGACCTCGACATTAGAAAGAGGTTGAAATGTTTTCGACGTATTGAGATATGGGCGATTCACAATTTAGAAACTTTGGTTATTAGGAGGTGCACGTGGTGGTGGTGGTGGTGGTGGTGGTGGTGGTGGTGGTGGTGGTGGTGGTGGTGGTGGTGGTGGTGGTGGTGGTGGTGGTGGTGGCGGCGGTGGCGGTGGCGGGGTTTGGATCTCGCCAGATATTTGTATGTAGATTGTAACAGCTCATGTCTGTCAGACGTACGTAAGGAGTGGCGGACGTCTGTCAGTAGCACTACAAAAAACAGAGACAAGCAGCAACTGGACACATTGTTGAAATTGAAAGTTGAAAGCTGGACCACCTGCCTAAGAGAGGCAAGCACGTGCGTTCTTCATTCATGTAACAGAGAGCTAAGTCTGCACCAGCAGCGCCAGCGGTAAGGTTTAACAGGACTCAACTTCGTCAAGCTAACTACAGAGTAACTTGGTTCACACAGAAGGCGAACACTGACGAGGTGGAAATGGAAGTTGATAGTAAAATCTAGAACAAGTAGATATAAGTTTTCTGCAAAAATAGATCAGGTATGTTGCCATCAAGAGACTACAAGGTCACCTACGGGACATTGAACCATGGCTCCTGAGATGGTGAATTAAATTAAATACATCCAAAACATAAGCAATCTTATTTAGCAGAAGAAATAAATTCAATAGACCGGGAATAAATCATACAAAATTAGCCATAAATGGAACACAAATCGAGTGGAGAACTTCAGTTAAATATCTCGGAGTAACACTAGACAGACGGCTTACGTTTCTCGAACACGTACAACAGAAACTCAGACATGCCAATTCTATGGTCTGTCCAAAACTACTTCCGACCTGACAAATGGCGCCTTTAGCATGTTACCATGGCAACCATTCAAATAAACCAATCACGAGAGAAGCGTAACCATGGTAACGGGACGGTGTTGCCGTGTCTATGTTTACAAGTAGCACGTGAATACCATGGCCTAGAGGTGAAAAGTGCACGGAATGACTTTGAGTTGGCTGGTTAGCGCGTGCTTTGTGTGAATTAAAATATTATTTAGAAGTATTATTGTTTTAGTGTATCGATAATTATGTTTAAATTATATTACACGTATTATCTTCGTTGTTATGGATGGAGTGTGTGACTAGTGTGCGTTTCCTATTTCTGCGAGATTTTCTAAGCAGGTGACTTGTGCAGTGTCGGAAGGACGGAGAACAAAGAATATTGGACAAGGTGCCCCGTTAAAGAGTCAAGCGCGAGAGATGGTGTGTTATGTGATAGAGTATTTTGAAAGGAAAAAAGATAATGACGGGCTTCTTTTACCTTTGGCGCAAGTCGTAATGAGAACTGCTGCTTGTGTTAAAATTAATAAGATCTCTGTTAAAGATATTGGAAAAGAAAAAGGCCGTGCAGATTTTTAATCATAAATATTTTTACATTTTTTCAACGCCTTTCTAACAATATTACATTGAAGAATACCGGCACTCATACAAGTAAAGGCTTCGTATTAAATTTAAATCTATTTTTAAAATTTAGAGTCCTTTCGACGCTTTTCTGACGGTATTACGTTGAAGAATATGGTACTACTACTACTACTGCTGCTGCTGCTGCTGCTGCTAAAATAATAATGTACACAAATTTTAATGCCTAGTGTTCAACAAATTGGTTAGAAATGTATGTGTTCATGTCAGCCGTTCATTACTGCACTCTATCGGCAGCGCGCTCGCTTACACGAAAGATGGGCAACATGACAACACTGCTCCCCCTTCACTGTAAACTGTCAAGTCGGAAGTAGTTTTGGTCAAGGTATAGAATGGTGGAGCTGTACACAATTCTAAATAAAAGCAGACATTTAAACATACATACAGCACTGACATTGTATAAAACATTAATTAGGTCGGTAATATTATATGTTTGTCCTGCTTGGGGACATGCACCCATTACAGTTCTTAAAAAATTACAGGCTTTCCAAAACAAACTTTTAAGATTCATTACAGGACTACCTAGAGTAACACCTGTTAGATTGATTCATAAAGAACTCGAAATTTTGACAATTCAAGAGTATATCTCAAATCAAGCCTTCTGCACGTACACCAAGTCGTACAGCAGCACAAACCCACAAATCTCTTCCCTGGGTAACTACAACCCTGCTTTAGATAAACACAAAAGACCTAAGGGCGTACTCCACCCTCTAGCTTGGAACGACAACGTACAAGACGAATACCAACTTGAACACTAAACAACCACTTGACTCTACAGACAGACATAAATCTAGTAATGCACTAATAATGTTATTTCTCTGTTTCAGGGTCATCACGTTATTGGCTGCATAGATGCTTTGTATTTTCTTGTAAATATTGTTATGTATTTTTAATGTATCTGTATTTTCAATAATGATTAAAAGACAACCTTCCACCTCAACATATTCAGACCCCACTGAAGGCAATTGGCTTGTCGTCAGCACGACACCTCATCCTACTCAAAGTTTTTCCGTGGTTTCCCTTGAGTAATAAGACAAATGTCGGGATGAGCCCTAAAAGAAATGGGCCACGGACCACTTCCCTTCCCCCACTCTTTCTCTTCTACTATCACAAAGAACTTGCTAATTTCTTAGATAATCCTATAATATGATAATAGAGGAAAATAAATATACTGTAAGTTCACAGAAAATCAGATATTGATGCGAATTCAGAGATAGGCCTACTTACAAATGCGTGTTACAGGAGGAATTCTCGATAGGGAGATATTAAACAACAAAAGACTAAAAAAAAATCTGCAGCGCTATCAAAGATAACTCTAACTTACGAATGTGATATAATTTGGGTAGTAAATAAAAGATAACCTTAAGTGAGTTACTATCAAAGGTAACTCTAACTTACGAATGTGATATAATTTGGGTAGTAAATAAAAGATAACCTTAAGTGAGTTACTATCAAAGATAACTCTAACTTACGAATGTGATATAATTTGGGTAGTAAATAAAAGATAACCTTAAGTGAGTTACTATCAAAGATAACTCTAACTTACGAATGTGATATAATTTGGGTAGTAAATAAAAGATAACCTTAAGTGAGTTACTATCAAAGATAACTCTAACTTACGAATGTGATATAATTTGGGTAGTAAATAAAAGATAACCTTAAGTGAGTTACTATCAAAGGTAACTCTAACTTACGAATGTGATATAATTTGCATAGTAAATAAAAGATAACCTTAAGTGAGTTACTATCAAAGGTAACTCTAACTTACGAATGTGATATAATTTGGGTAGTAAATAAAAGATAACCTTAAGTGAGTTACTTCACAAAAGTAAGTCTACTTGAGTCGGAAGATTAAATGTGAAAAATACAGCAGATGAAATTAAAGAGAGCAAGACTCGAACACCAAGACGGCGTGAGCACTCAGCGTCGTAAAAACCAACGCAGTGCGTGTTTATGTAAACGGTACGCACTCTGTAACAGGAAGAATATGACCGTGTTGAGTGCAGCTGAGACAAATGAATTGTCAACGACCAACCGGTCCTCATCTTAGCACCATGGTTATCTCACTTGTTACAAGTCGTAACATACTTTTATTGCATCTCACTGTCATCAATTGGACCTCTTCTGATTGCAGAAGGTAACTTTTCCTCAAAGTTGAGCACACGGGAATGTTTTGGGAGTTTAACCTTCCACTTCGGAATAAGACATTGTTTAGCACAAGGAATAATATTCTAAGAGATATGTTTTAGAAATTGAGAGATTGTTCTTTCCACAACGCTTACTTACTTACTCGCTTTAAGGAACTCGGAAGTTCATTGCCGCCCTCACATACGCCCGCCATTGGTCCCTATCCTGAGCAAGATTAATCCACTCTCTATCATCATATCCCACCTCCCTCAAATACATTTTAATATTATCCTCCCATCTAAGTCTCGGCCTCCCCAAAGGTCTTTTCCCCTCTGGCCTCCCAACTAACACTCTATATGCATTTCTGGATTCGCCCATATGTGCTACATGCCCTGCCCATCTCAAACGTCTGGATTTAATGTTCCTAATTATGTCAGGTGAAGGATACAATACGTCCAGCTCTGCGTTGTGTAACTTTCTCCATTCTCCTGTAACTTCATCCCTTTTAGGCCCAAATATTTTCCTAAGCACCTTATTCTCAAACAACCTTAACCTATGTTCCTCTCTCAAAGTGAGAGTCCAAGTTTCACAGCCATACAGAACAACCGGTAATATAACTTTTTACAAAATCCTTACTTTCAGACTTTTTGACAGCAGACTAGATGACAAAAGCTTTTCCCATATGCATTTCCCACATTTATTCTGCGTGTAATTTCCTCCCGAGTGTCATTTATATTTGTTACTGTTGCTCCAAGATATTTGAATTTTTCCACCTGTTCGAAGTATAAATCTCCAACTTTTATAGTTCCATTTCGTACAATATTCTCATCACGAGATATAATCATATATACTTAGTCTTTTCGGGATTTACTTCCAACCCTATGTCTTTACTTGCTTCAAGTAGAATTTCCGCGTTTTCCCTAGTCGTTTGTGTATTTTCTCCTAACATATTCACGTCATCCGCATAGACAAGAAGCTGATGTAACCCGTTCAATTCCAAACCCTCTGTGTTATCCTGGACTTTCCTAATGGCATATTCTAGAGCGAAGTTAAAAAGTAAAGGTGATAGTGCATGTCCCTGCTTTAGCCCGCAGTGAATTGGAAAAGCATCAGATAGAAACTGGCCTATACGGACTCTGCTGTAAGTTTCACTAAGACACATTTTAATTAATCGAACTAGTTTCTTGGGAATGCCAAATTCAATAAGAATATTATATAAAACTTCTCTCTTAACCGAGTCATACGCCTTTTTGAAATCTATGAATAACTGATGTACTGTCATAATAATGCAGAAATATTTTTTTGAGTAGGATCTGACTTATTTTATCAAATTGCCACAGTATCAAATTTGTAGAGCATTGCCAAGTCAGCTCATTAACAGTCAATAATTATTCTTGGGCCACTGTTACCTGCAAGGTGTCGTGTCTGCTCGTCACATGCTGGGTTGTCATGGCAGCAAGAGCCCATCTATGCGGATAGACAGACAAGAAAAGTTTTAACACAGGCCAGTTTGACGGACGAGCTACATCGCTTCGTGCTAGACAGGCCTATAGTCCACTAGCTTGCCCTTACTTTACATCCGAAAATATGAAGACAAATAATAATCGATGTAACGTATATGACAGAAACTTCCTCATTTACGGGAACTTTATAAAAATGCTACAAAACAATTACTGCGCGCCTCAACATCCATAATATCACTTTGTCGCCTGCATTGCACACTAAGGTATCCCACTTGGATTGTATACAGTCAGTAGAATTACAGTTACGATGCAAGCAAGTATACTTATACCGGGACATCATTTTATTTTTACTTGCATTTTTATTGTACCTGCGTTTCTGAATGTACTTGACTCCCACCCCTTTCACTAATGTCCTTGCTAACGTCAGCCACACAAACTTACGGCCACTGTTGCTAGTAATGAAGTGAACAGTACAGAGTACAGTGTGTTTCAGAAAATTGTTGCATTTTTTGTAGAAGAAAGATCTTATAATATTGAAGTTTATTTTCACACAGATATGGTGTGTAGCATAACTGAATTTATCTGTGTGAATTGAGCACAAGTTAAGATTAGAGTTACCGAAAGTACGGCACCCTATAATATGGTACGTCACTTAACAGCATTATTTAAACAAGAGTTTTGTTTTACTGTGTGTAGGTATGAAGGATGATGATGGAAACTGGAATTACAATGTAACCGAATGTGAACAATAGTTTTTTTTTTTTTCACGCTTTCCTGATTGTATCATTACGGAATATTTTCGTAGAAGTGACATTAATCTGGTAGATAAATTTAGAGCAACAGGGTGTACAGAAAGGAAGAAAGGTGTAAAATGGCCAACAAAGGTGGTAGAAGATGCTAGAGAAAGGATGCAGCGAGGTCCTAATAAGTCGGTCAAGAAGTTAGCTGTAGAAATTGGGGTTTCTTACGGAAATGCTCACAAAATTCTCAGGAGTAAATTAGGTTAATAATATGCTGAATAAAGTAGATATCACATAATGAATATAACCGCCTGAAGAGTTGAGTTTGTGAAAAAAAAAATTGGTACTACTCTACTGCTTTTTTGATAAAATACTGTAAAAGTAATGATCAAACTGAAAATCGTAATACTGTATTTCCCTGTAACATAAATGGATACACTAATTTTCTCTCCTCCTATAGTTAGTAAAACGATTTGTTTACATATTGCACTAGTAACACCAAACTCCTGTAATGGAAGGGGGTAACAGTGTTTCCGAGTATAGCCAGGTTAATGTTAAAAATGTTGGTAAAAATAAAGTGATGTCCCTGTATAAATGTAATTCTATCTTAGCGAAACCTTCATACAATTTTATGAACTATCGAAATAATTTAAGTTAGAATTATATTGAAGTGGGCTATAGCTACTGCGTAATTTTATCTATTGTAAAAAAACTAGTAAGTTCAAAATTTAAATACAGACCTACCAAATATGTAAGGAATGTACACTGCACGATTTTTTACTTTTCAGAACTGTCGCTCCATCATTAGTAGACGTAAAAGGCATTCGTGTTACAAATATAGCAATGTTGAGATACTGGTTCGGCACCACAGTTCCTAGAGGGCTTAGTCATGACTGGAATTAACGAAACTACGTACTTTCTTGTCCTGCCTACAACCCCACGTGTCTCCGAACCCTATCACCCTAATTTTTATCGATTCTGGGGTCTAAAGAAGACAAGTATGTAATTGAAGGAGTTCGTTAAGATAAATATTTCACTGCACGTCATACAAAAACAACGCAGGAGTCATCGAGCGTGAAGGAATACGAACCCTCGGCGTGCGTCAATACAGGACAAACCTGCCCCATCGCATCAAGAACTTCTTCCTATGTGCTGCGGAAGTTTCCTTGTAATTGTACGTATGAACACTCTCAGTTGTTCCGTGCCACCGCTTGCATCATGGGTAATACCCCGAACTACTTATTTTCAAATCCAATGATTGCATTTTTCTTCCGTGTGCTAATACACTATAATAGTACATTAAGCAACGAGACTATTATGGTAGTAATTAAGACGCGAGTATGTTTGTTTATGAAACGAGCGCAAGCGAGTTTCATAATTTTCATACGAGCGTCTTAATTACCGTCATAGGCAAGTTTCATACGACTTTTTATGCTCGACCATATTTCTAACTTGAAATTATTCAAAACTATTCATGTTATGATTATCTAAGTGAAGAGCGGAACTGACCTTCTAAATTGTGAGATGTGCGCAGATGCGAAAGTACTGATTTTTTTCGAGGGACGAATGTCATTGACCTTGATATAATCTAGAGAATAACATGAACATTAATCTTGATATAACCTGGAAATTGATTTAGAATTGAAAAACGAGATGACAAATTGAATTTATTCGAATATTATTTACAATTAACGCTAATTATTATAGTAACAGAACATAACCTTCTGCGACAGTATTGGATTTCCAGCCTCCGTGACGTTTCGCCAATTGCATATCCGAGAATAATCGATACTTGCGGTTTTATTATGGTACAATTGTGATTTCTCATTGGCTGAACAACTGAACTATAATGAATAGGTGTACTTTAATGAGGTGCATTAAAGGGCTGCTACCAGGTGTATAATTACTACATTTCGGCATGGTCGAGCATAAAATATAATAATCAAAATCAATTAGGCCTGCGGACCTTTACTCTTCATGATTTATATTAATGACGTGACTAAAATGATAAAACATTGCAAATACCATATGTATGCTGACGACTTGCAAATTTATTTGCATTTCCACCCTGATGAGACTAGTGACGCAGTAACTAAAATAAACGAAGACTTAAATTCGATTTCACTGTGGTCACACAAATTTGGATTAAGGTTAAATCCAGAGAAATCGCAAGCAATCGTAATGGGACATAATCGTCTACGAAGTACTCTTGATAGTGGTACTATACCACATATAACATTGAATGGGATTATTGTTAAATACAGTGAAACAGTTAAAAATCTTGGCATTTTTATGGATAGCGATCTAAATTGGAACACCCAAGTAACACACACTTGCAAAAAAATATTTTCTCAACTTCACTCTTTGTTTCATATGAAAGAATTTCAACCACTTAGTCTAAAAAAGAATCTTATTCAGACGCTTGTAATGCCCCATTTTGATTATTGCGATTCCTTACTAACTAATGTAAGTTCACTCTTAGCTGAGAGACTACAACGTGTTCATAATGTGTGCATACGATTCATCTGCAATACTCGTAAATTTGACCATATAACACCTTCCCTCCAGTTACTTGCATGGGTGCGTCTGAAGGAACGAAGAACAATACATTCACTGTCTCTTCTATTTAGAATCATGCATACTTCTACTCCGAATTATCTCTTATCGCGCTTTCAATTTCTTACAACTCTTCGAAACCGACATCAAGCACTTCTTTCTATCCCTCATCATAGAACGTCTCTATACTCATCCTCCTACACTGTAGAAATACCTCGTCTCTGGAATTCGCTACCTAATGATGTCAGGGACTGCCGGACTTTATCACAATTCAAAATTAAATTGGAAAATTTTGTCTTGTTTAATGCTTTTTAGATATTGCTAGAAGTGTTGATTTGTGTTTTTTTTTACTCCAGATTAAAATCGCAAGTTTCTTGTTTATGTTAGTTAATTAGGATATAATTAATTATACTTAATCACTCATTTAAAGTTTGTGTGACTGCAACCTGTGTATATTTTTGTGTGACTTTACTTCGTTTATAGTGTTTTTTTTTTCCTTTTTATTTCTGTTATTGTATTTGTATTCCTGGTGTTGTGGAAGAGAAGGCCTGATGGCCTTAACTACACCAGAATAAATAAATAAATAAATAAATAAATAAATAGTTCTTAAATGAATGCTCATGTTATGTCACTCCAGCATTATTAATCGTTTATAACAGAAATGAAGTATTATCTTGGCTCAGAGCGAAGGAAAAACAAGCCATCCTGATTTCCTAATACTACACAGATCATATTAACTGTTTTTATAACATAACTGCTGAGATTTTTCTCCTACCTGTTAATGATATTAATAATCCAGAATGAATTATTTTCAGTTCTGTTTCAAATATTATTGTATAAATATATGTTCATACTTTGTCCGAGTATCTCATTTGACTTCATTAATTAGTTTCCGTAAGTAATGTCATTAATTTCAGAGGATTATTCCTTGAGATATTTCAAACAAAACAAGTTTAATACGGTTTCAGAGTTAAGTGTTAGACTGAACACTTGTATGTAACTTGCCATGAAGAATCATAACTACAAAATGATACTAGTAGGCCTATAAGTATGCCACACCTTGGGAAATATAGATCTAAAGTGATAACAAGCCCAAGGGAAAAAGTACAAACGCTGCAAACACTAGATTATATTCTCCTACATTTGTTGTACGGTTCTGAACATATTACTGGAAAATCCAGTAAAATATTTCAGTGTCCCAAGAATTTAAAGTGAAATCACTGTCTATATATATATATATATATATATATATATATATATATATATATATATATTTACTGATTTCAAGGTTTATGCGTAAGTACCGTAATGATCAAATTATGGAGTATTTATTATTACGACTATTATTATTATTATTATTATTAAGGAGATGCACTATCACCTTTACTTTTTAACTTTGCTCTAGAGTATACCATTAGGAAAGTCCAGGTTAACAGAGAGGGTTTGGAATTGAACGGGTTACTGCTTATCTATGCGGATGACGTGAATATGTTAGGAGAAAATCCACAAACGATTAGGGAAAACACGGGAATTTTACTAGAAGCAAGTAAAGAGATAGGTTTGGAAGTAAATCCCGAAAAGACAAAGTATATGATTATGTCTCGTGACCAGAATATTGTACGAAATGGAAATATAAAAATTGGAAATTTATCCTTTAAAGAGGTGGAAAAATTCAAATACCTGGGAGCAACAGTAACAAATATAAATGATACTCGGGAGGAAATTAAACGTAGAATAAATATGGGAAATGCGTGTTATTATTCGGTTGAGAAGCTTTTGTCATCCAGTCTGCCGTCGAAAAATCTGAAAGTTAGAATTTATAAAACAGTTATATTACCGGTTGTTCTGTATGGTTGTGAAACTTGGACTCTCACTTTGAGAGAGGAACAGCGATTAAGGATGTTTGAAAATAAGGCTCTTAGGAAAATATTTGGGGCTAAGAGGGATGAAGTTACAGGAGAATGGAGAAAGTTACACAACACAGAACTGCACGCATTGTATTCTTCACCTAACATAATTAGGAACATTAAATCCAGACGTTTGAGATGGGCAGGGCATGTAGCACGTATGGGCGAATCCAGAAATGCATATATAATGTTAATTGGGAGCCGGAGGGAAAAAGACCTTTAGGGAGGCCGAGACGTAGATGGGAGGATAATATTAAAATGGATTTGAGGGAGGTGGGATATGATGGTAGGGACTGGATTAATCTTGCACAGGATAGGGACTGATGGCGGGGTTATGTGATGGCGGCAATGAACCTCCGGGTTTCTTAAAATCCATAAGTTATTATTATTATTATTATTATTATTATTATTATTATTATTATTATTATTATTATTATTAGTATTATTATTACAATTTTATTTAAAGATGTAAGTGAAATATAATATTTTATCCACAAGCGAGTGTTCTTTGTGCCAGGCTCATTGAAAATAAGAGTACAAAATACATATATTTTACCTACAGACAAGTTAAATGATCCAGAATTACAAAACACGCCATATGTTCCAGCTGGACGGTATTTTGTCAATTTGAAAAACTATTAACTTCGCCGCCCGCAGAGCAAATCAGCTAAAAGGAGACGTAATAATGGAAGCATCAAGCACGATACAGTGGCGAGGCCGAGTTACACTATATAACAGCGAATTATTGTACAAAGACAAGAGACCGCTTTGGTTATAAGGTGAGGGTGAACCTCTATTTCATACTTTATATTCTACATTACACATTATACAAGACTATTTCAAAAGTTATTAAATTATAAATAACTATTTATTTCAATTATATTGTCCACACCTGTGGAGTAACGGTCAGCGCGTCTGGACGCGAAACCAGGTGGCCCGGGTTCGATTCCCGGTCGGGGCAGGTAACCTGGTTGAGGTTTTTTCCGGGGTTTTCCCTCAACCCAATACGAGCAAATGCTGGGTAACTTTCGGTGCTGGACCCCAGATTCATTTCACCGGCATTATCACCTTCATTTCATTCAGACGCTAAATAACCAAAGCTGTTGATAACCCAATAAAATAAAAAATAAATCAATTATATTAAATTTACACAAAAAACACTGAAATTCAGATGAAAGAAACCAAAACATCTGAGAAAATTAATGAGATGTCTATATTTCAAATTTAAGTCCTAATGTAGGGGTGCCATTTCAAATTTCAATGGGAGTTGGAGCTAGGTGAGGAATGAAACCAAAAATGCAATTAACACTGGCTTTAAACTTCCCCCTGAATATGTAAATTGACGTGTTTTTGTGTAAATTAAATTTTATTGACATAAGTAGTTATTTGGACTGAAGTTTTGAAATGAAAGCTTTTATTAGAAAAAGGAGCATCTTCTGCAGACCTTTGTAAAAAGAACTAAGGAAGAGATTAGTGAAGTGTTTTTTGTGGAGTGAGGGAATTGCATGAGCCAGGAACATGGACATTACGACGAAGTGAAGAGAAGCATTTGAAATGTGGGAATGGAGAGAACGGAGTACAATGTGTTGCTATCAATACAACGTCATCAGACATCTCTGTACTCAAGTTCTTTTTCAATAGCCATGGCCAGCTCATGGAATTCGCTGCCGCTGGAAATCAGGGGTAGTCTTAGTCCTCAGTTGTTTAAAATTACGTTGTTTATAAATGTTTTAAATGCACAGAATTAGTTTTTTAGGCATAATTTTTATTTATTATTATTATTATTATTATTATTATTATTATTATTATTATTATTATTATTATTATTTTACACAGTCATTACTTTATTTTTTTCCATTAACTCTAATATCTAGGTAATTGTCATTGTCTCAAGGTAACACGTGCTGTGCTGATCATACTAATTGTACTATTCCTTTAGTTGTGAGATTATATTCATATGTATTAATTCTTTGTTTTTAGTTAATACTTGTACACTAGAATGTATTTTCCTGTTTGTGATTATGTATTCAGTCTTTTTTTATTATATATATTTTTTATTGTTGTTATTTTAAAGTTAATACTGATTGTGTATATGTATTCAATCTCTCTTTTTTACTTATTTATGTTTATTATTATTTTTAAGTTAATATTTGTATACCGGTATGTATTTTTCTGTATGTGATTTGATCCTGGTTGAGTGGAAGAGAAGGGCCTGATGGCCTTAACTCTGCAAGGGAAAATAAAACTATTATTATTATTATTATTATTATTATTATTATTATTATTATTATTATTATGAAATGGACAGACAGAATAAGAAATGAAGCTGTGTTGGAAAGAGTGGGTGAAGAAAACATGATGCTGAAACTGATCAGGAAGAGAAAATAGTAATATGCGTTACAAGAGCGGTATGTTGAAGTTTTCATGTTCGAGGAAAAGTTTGAAAAAGCGAAACGTAGTTGAGCTTTTTTAATTTCCGAGAATTGAAAGAAAGCATACCGCTCGTGCATCGTACATTATTTTGTGCGAAGATCGTTTATTACATACCTGAAAGAGGAATTTCTAATTAGTTGCAATGAAATCTCCATCTTGGTTTCTGTTCAATGACGGCAAATTTGCAAAACAAAAATATCTATCTTCAACATTGTTGCTTTAAAATGTTTTCTGTGTTTACTATACTCCAGCAGGCCGTGATATACGTCTGTCTTTTTTTTTCCCCAATCTATGATGAGTCTGGAATCTTGTTGATTTTTTCACGGCTTCCTTAATGTTACTTGCATCACGAATGCATTAACTTTAGTGGAGTTGTAGAGTTTACTTAATTTTTGCAAATATTTAAAAACAATAATTAACATTGCAATTTAGGTGAAATTTCGGTGGTAAGTTGCAAATTTATAATTATTATTACTATATTGAACGTCTCTAAAAATAATATGTTAAAAGCCTAAAGCAGTAAAATCAATATGTCACTTAAGCGGTAAGAAGAGGGAAATTGTTTCGTGTGTTAGGTTGGGAATACTGAATGTGGAATTTTAGACTTTCCGCGGATTGGTTTTGTGCGGAAACCAAGCAAATACCCACGATTTCGCACAAAAGAAATTGGTCGGGTCACTGGCTGAGAAGAAACTACCTACTGAAGGATACACTGGAAGGAATGGTGAACGGAAGAAAAGTTCGGGGCAAAAGAAGATATCAGATGATAGACGACATTAAGATATATGGATCATATGCGGAGACTAGGAGGAAGGTGGAAAATAGGAAAGATTGGAGAATGCTGGGTTTGCAGTGAAAGTGGGTAGGAACCCTGTATGAATAGTGTAACTAAGTCGTTCCATTCCCTCTAAGCGGCTGGTATCGTACTTGTGTAATCCCTGTGTAACAGTTCGTATACGCGTAATATTTGTATGTAGATGTAGGCAATTTATTCCTTCCCTTCAGTAAGAGAGGGGAGTGGTTCCATAAAAATAATGAACCGTGTCATCTGCGGAGCCCCCTCGTTACAGAACCGCAATCCCCTCCCCGTGTTGATCATGATACCGAATTTGCATTTGTTAGCCATGTAATTGTTTCTGTATTGACACAGCTTGAGGCGGGACGCCCCGCTAAACAAATGACATCAAGTATGCGACATGGACTTGGTCTGCTGTCAATCCAGCCAGTTGGCGCTCCTGACATGACAGGAGGAGTAGATTTCCTGCACGCACGATATAAAAATGATATTATTAAACATATGTCGAAACAGTTGCGGGTTAAACAAAACACGGCTGTTGCCGCCGCCCAAATTGACTTCTGGACACCGGGCGGATTAAGGCCTTCTGTTCCAAGTCATCTTCTGGCCTCGAAGACTGCACCCCGTCATCGCCTTACGTAACATAGGATTAATAACAACTTCTTATTAACGGACAGTTAAAATTCACCAGAAGGATCTCAGTACCGGACACACAAAAGTGTTCTATTAATATTCAATTATTTTTATTGTATTGTATTTATTAACATTCCATGGTATTCATACATTGCTTACAGCTAGAATATGGAACAAGTCAAAAAACTTAATACTATTATAAAGTCTTAATTTATAGTCACAGTCTAGATCAAATATATACAGACGAGATTTACAATATAGTCTACTAGTACAACACAAAGTTTTAGTATCAATTTCATGAAGCGTTATTGAATGTCATGAATTCACCTACAGAATAGAAGGTGTGAGAAATTAGGTACTTCTTTAATTTGGTCCTAAATAATCTTATGTTTTGAGTTTCATTTTTTATATCGATAGGGAAGCTATTAAAAAATTTTACTACCATATAACGCACTCCTTTTTGATAGCACGGTAGACTTGCAGATGGAGTATGAAAGTCATTTTTTGACGTGTTTTTATGCCAAGAACTGTTGAATTAGTTACAAAGTTTTCACGATTACATACGAGGAAGATTATTAATGAAAAGATATACTGACAAGCCATGGGCATTATATGTAGTTTTTTTTTTAAATAGTCCTACACGATTCCCTAGATGTGGCACCTACTATTATTCTAATTACTCTTTTTTGTAATAGAAATATACTGTTACTATCTGTGGAATTTCCCCAGAATATTATTCCAAAACTCATTACCGAGTGGAAGTATGCAAAGTATATGGTTTTTAAGGTATTGATATTTACTATCTTTTGCATAGATCTCCCCAAATCAGTCTGACCGACACAACCCTGTTCTTTGGGTTTATTGTATTGTATTGTATTGTATTGTATTGTATTGTATTGTATTGTATTGTATTAACATTCCGTGGTATTCATACATTGCTTTACAGCTAGAATACGGAACAAGTAAAAAAAATTAATACTATTATAAAGTCTTAATTTATAGTCACAGTCTAGTTGAAATATATACAGACGAGATTTACAATATAGTCTACTAGTACAACACAAAGTTTTAGTATCATTTTCATGAACCGTTATTCAATGTCATGAATTCACCTAGTCTATAGAATAGAAGGTGTGAGAAATTAGGTACTTCTTTAATTTGGCCCTA
The DNA here is from genome assembly GCF_040183065.1 of Periplaneta americana. Classification (NCBI taxonomy): domain Eukaryota; kingdom Metazoa; phylum Arthropoda; class Insecta; order Blattodea; family Blattidae; genus Periplaneta; species Periplaneta americana. Next base: position 178,682,546 of record NC_091128.1, read on the forward strand.
AATAATCTTATGTTTTGAGTTTCATTTTTTATATCCATAGGGAGACTATTAAAAATTTTTACTGCCATACAACGCACTTCTTTTTGATAGGACGAAAAACTTGCCGATGGAGTATGAAAATCATTTTTGACGTGTATTTATGCTATGAACTGTTGAATTAGTTACAAAGTTTTCACGATTACATACAAGGAAGATTATTAATGAAAAGATATACTGACAAGACATGGGCATTATTTTATTTCTTAAACAGTTGTTATGGATAGTAGTCAAAGTAGGATCTTTCAAAAGTAAGGGAGGTTTCCCTCTGCAGTAACTCTCAACCAAAACTGAATAGAAATTTGAGTTGTAGTTGCGTTGAATATTCATGTCTGCTCGCACCAGAGCAACTCTGAGTTTGGGGACTGCATATTTCCACACGACATACGCAGTTGCTATCAACTGAAATCGCAGTTGAGTGCAGAGCAAGTGTGTGCATCTCTTCGCATAGCTTTGAAGTGTAATTTATTGAGCTGCGGTTGAAAGATGCTCCAGTGGCAGATCTCCCCAAGACAACTTTAATTGCTCATATTGTCTTTATTTTCTACACCAATCTTAAAAACTCTGCTACTGGAATATTACACAAGAAATGAAATTTTGTTGCATCTCAATCCATTGCCATAACTTCATCGCTGATGTATGTGTCCAACATTTTGTTCCTGTGCAAGAAACAGCTTCTCTTCGGTGATGTACAGCGACATCTTTTTATTTTTACTAACATTTTTAATATTAACTTGCCTATACCTCTTGATCAACGCCGTTTGCTACCCCCTTCCACGACCGGAGTTCAATGATACTGGCATAACACACAAACAAATCACTCTACTAGGTATAGGAGGGAAGAAAAGTAGTTCATCCATTTACGTAAACTAGGAAATATCGCGCTTTTGAGTTTGATCATTTTCATTAGGTTTTTGTTTAATCAAAATACAGTACAGTATTAACAGTGAGTTTTTACTCACGAACTGAGCTGTCCATGTGGACGTATTCATTATGCAGTGTAGGCTATATTATACTGTCTACAGCACATTAGCGTACAATATAGAGAATGAAGTTAAATTGAAAAATAATCACAATATGGATATTTAAACACATTTTTTAAAACGGTGACTGTTGATTTCGATACAGGCTTCAGTTCTAATGTGTATATTATCGCACTATAGACTATTGTACCTAATCCCAATTACCAGTTTCGTTCTTCGTACTAGTAACTCATGTTGAAATAATTCTGTACCTACTCTATAAAAGAGTACCTTACGTACTGTAAATTCAATCTTCACTTCCGCCTGATCCGAAGAGATAAAATTACTCAGACATACTATCTATCTGCTTTCCGCCCAAGTGGTTATGTCGTAGGATCGTAGAAAGGGAGGAAATGACGTGACATTTAATTACTTAACGAGGCCCTTTTATTTAAGTTATTTTAAATAGTCGCACAATATTACGTAGACGTTCAATTCCTAACAGAAATTAATGTTCTCAGAAAAGAGCTAAGACAACCCAGCCACTAGCTGGCGAATAAAAACTGGTGGGGGAAACCGGGATACGACGTACGCAAGTGGACGACAGTACCTGTGCGAAAATGATTCAATATTGAAAGCTCTTTCGTCACTGAAAAACGCGAACATATTTTTGGAACGTACTGTGGCTACTATGACCGTAAGGCTACTATGACTATATATGGGGTCTTGGATCTGTGTGGAGGACAGTTGAACTTCCTTAGTAGAAGGGGTGGGAGTGAAGTACATTCAAAAACTCAGGTACAATAAAAATCGAAGTAAAAATAAAATGATGTCCCTGTACTAAGTTATTCAGCGTCGGTGGGGTTAGTGATAGCGAGATGGTATTTGGAGAGATGAGGCCGAGGATTCGCCATAGGTTACCTGACATTCGCCTTAGGGTTGGGGAGAACATCGGAAAAAATCCAGCCATCCCAAGCGGGAATTGAACCCACGCATGAGCGCAACTCCGGATAAGCAAGCAAACGCACTACCGTCTGAGCTACACCGGTGGCCTCTGTCATTACTGTACCAACCTCCTGCGAGTTCATAGTTAAAAATACATCTTTCACAGGCCATATTATGATTATTTTTCAATTTAACATCATTCTCTATATTGTACGCTAATGTGCTGTAGACAGTATAATATACACTGCATAATGAATACGTCCGAATGGACAGCTCAGTTCGTGAGTAAAAACACTCATTGTTAATACTGTACTGTATTTTAACAATAATAATAATAATAATAATAATAATAATAATAATAATAATAATAATAATAAAGCGCACAAATTGTGCATAATTGAGAGTCACTTAGATTTGAACAAAGTTAATGACTGATAGCTGCCGATTCCCACAGAGTAGAATATGGTATCTATCACATGTCTTGTTGCATAAGACACACACACAGTTGTCATCCGGTTCGTGGAAAGACTGATTTCTGCATATCCTGTGGTGGTATCCATGAACCGCCAGCGATGTCACGAAGTGGCGGAGCTTCTGGTTCGTGTCTGTCCAGGTCCGGTTTATCATGGCCTCCGTTATGTAGAAGTCCTCCCAGATGTCTTTATCTCTCTTCTTTATCCTCTCGTCTAGAGCTTTCTTCCAGTTGGAAGTGGAGGGCAGCTCGAGTACTGTACTGTATTTTGATTAAACAAAAACCTAATGAAAATGATCAACCTCAAAAGCGCGATATTTCCTAGTTTACGTAAATGGATGAAGTACTTTTCTTCCCTCCTATACCTAGTAAAGCGATTTGTTTGTATATTACGCCAGTATCATCGAACTCCAGTCGTGGAAGGGGTAGCAAACGGCGTTGATCCAGAGGTATAGGCAAGTTAATATTAAAAATGTTAGTAAAAATAAAATGATGTCCCTGTAGTTGATATACAGCGTCGTTAGGTGAATAAATAATAACAATAACAGAATCTTCGGTAAGCACTTGTCAATCGGAGTGTAGTATTAAATGAGATATCGTTACGTGTAACCGGAACTAGGCGGCGCGCAGCTCGTGAAGATTGTAATTTAAGCCATAAATTGTACGATCCTGCGCGGGACGGTCATTAGTCAGATTCGTTCTGATCAGTACGAACGTGTGAAAGCCTTCTCAAGTACTTGAGTTCGTAATACTTGTCATTGTGAAACAAAAGACAGCGAGTCTCTGTAATTACCGGCTGCGCGCTGTGTGGGAAGCACAATAACGGCGCGCGGCGCGGTGCTGATTTCCACACACAATGGCTGCTTGAAATTAATAGGTGGGCATCAGAATGGTGCTCAATAACTCTCCCATTAAACAATGCGACTGCTCACAGCCATCTTGCTCTTTTTATAAAGCTCCGCTCGGATCGCCATTTTGTTTTCCCACACACGAACATATGTTTTCCCGACTCCTCCTTCGCACAACTAACTGTTGATGTTTATCAAAGTTGAAATTAGTGGTGTGAAGATAATATATCTTTACCTGAATGGCGGCGGGCAGCAGAGGGGGGGGGGGATTGTGTTTACGTGCGGTATGGGCGAGATACTTTCCAATTCTCTCGCCAGCTCACGCCCTGTTTTCTTCATGATGCAAACGAGACGAATTGGACTTTTTCCATTGTTAGTAAAATATGAATCACGACGTTTCGAAGGTTCAATCTACCTTCGTCTATGCGTATTTTGAATTCTCTTTTCTCCATCTTTCTCCACTCCCAGTCTCTTTTCATGTTCCTAAACGTTCCTACTGCAGTATTTTAATCTTCTAGGGCCGTATTCATAGACATTTTTAGCGCGGGCTTCCGGTGGATGATCAGCGTTTTTCGTATTCATAAACCAGTGTTAGCGATAGGATATGATTTGAATTCTGTACTAGTAACCAGTGGATAGCCGGGGCTAGTTTAGCACGCTCGTAGCGCGTGCTGCGAAATGTCTATGAATAGCACCCCTAGCGTCTATCGTCGACAGTGACTGCCTTGTACATCTCCACGACACATTCTTTTGCAACATTGCTCTCAGTCCTCTTATAGTCTCTCAGTTTCGTGCTGACACATTTTACCATCTTTTAAAAACTATCACTTTTATTCATTTTCTTATTTCTAACTTCCAAGGGATACTTGCATATCTATATTAATTATTAAATTAATTAAACCAAATTACTTCTGGTCCGAGAATGGAAGTCACTTGAATGAATTTATTGCATTACGAATGGGTACATACCCGGCGGAAATGTTGGCGTAACACAAAAGAAAATAAACACAATTACACAAAAAATACAAAATACAACACAAGGAACATAACAAAATACAAATACAAAATAATAATAATAATAATAATAATAATAATAATAATAATAATAATAATAATAATAATAATAACACGCCATTACAGACCAAATCAAACAACTCAAGTACAAAGCAAAAAATATAGCCTAATTACAAAGCAAAAATATAATTACGAAGCAAAAATATAATTTTGAAGCAAAAATATAATTACGAAGCAAAAATATAATTACGGAGCAAAAATATAATTACGGAGCAAAAGTATAATTACGAAGCAAAAGTATAATTACGAAGAAAAAATATAATTACGAAGAAAAAATATAATTACGAAGATAAAATATAATTGCGAAGCAAAAATATAATTACGAAGCAAAAATATAATTACGGAGCAAAAATATAATTACGGAGCAAAAATATAATTACGGAGCAAAAGTATAATTACGAAGCAAAAGTATAATTACGAAGCAAAAATATAATTACGAAGAAAAAATATAATTACGAAGCAAAAATATAATTACGAAGCAAAAATATAATTACGAAGCAAAAATATAATTAAGAAGATAAAAATATAATTACAAAGCAAACATATAATTGCGAAGCAAAAATATAATTATGCAGCAAAAATATAATTACGGAGCAAAAATATAATTATGGAGCAAAAGTATAATTACGAAGCAAAAATTAATTACGAAGCAAAAATATAATTGCGAAGCAAAAATATAATTACGAAGCAAAAATATAATTACGGAGCAAAAATATAATTACGAAGCAAAAATATAATTACGGAGCAAAAATATAATTACGGAGCAAAAGTATAATTACGAAGCAAAAGTATAATTACGAAGAAAAAATATAATTACGAAGATAAAATATAATTACGAAGCGAAAATATAATTACGAAGCAAAAATATAATTACGAAGCAAAAATATAATTACGAAGCAAAAATATAATTACGAAGCAAAAATATAATTACGAAGCAAAAATATAATTACGAAGCAAAAATATAATTACGGAGCAAAAATATAATTACGAAGCAAAAATATAATTACAAATCAAAAATATAATTACAAATCAAAAATATAATTACGAAGCAAAAATATAATTACGAAGCAAAAATATAATTACGCAGCAAAAATATAATTACAAATCAAAAATATAATTACGAAGCAAAAATATAATTACGAATCAAAAATATAATTACGAAGCAAAAATATAATTACGAAGCAAAAATATAATTACGAATCAAAAATATAATTACGAAGCAAAAATATAATTACGAAGCAAAAATATAATTACGAATCAAAAATATAATTACGAAGCAAAAATATAATTACGAAGCGAAAATATAATTACGAAGCAAAAATATAATTACGAAGCAAAAATATAATTACGAAGCAAAAATATAATTACGAAGCAAAAATATAATTACGAAGCGAAAATATAATTACGAATCAAAAATATAATTACGAAGCAAAAATATAATTACGAAGCGAAAATATAATTACGAAGCAAAAATATAATTACGAAGCAAAAATATAATTACAAATCAAAAATATAATTACAAATCAAAAATATAATTACGAAGCAAAAATATAATTACAAATCAAAAATATAATTACGCAGCAAAAATATAATTACGAAGCAAAAATATAATTACGAAGCAAAAATATAATTACGAAGCGAAAATATAATTACGAATCAAAAATATAATTACGAAGCAAAAATATAATTACGAAGCGAAAATATAATTACGAAGCAAAAATATAATTACGAAGCAAAAATATAATTACAAATCAAAAATATAATTACAAATCAAAAATATAATTACGAAGCAAAAATATAATTACAAATCAAAAATATAATTACGCAGCAAAAATATAATTACGAAGCAAAAATATAATTACGAAGCAAAAATATAATTACGAAGCGAAAATATAATTACGAAGCAAAAATATAATTACGAAGCAAAAATATAATTACGAAGCAAAAATATAATTACAAATCAAAAATATAATTACAAATCAAAAATATAATTACGAAGCAAAAATATAATTACAAATCAAAAATATAATTACGCAGCAAAAATATAATTACGAAGCAAAAATATAATTACGAAGCAAAAATATAATTACGAAGCGAAAATATAATTACGAAGCAAAAATATAATTACGAAGCAAAAATATAATTACGAAGCGAAAATATAATTACGCAGCAAAAATATAATTACGAAGCAAAAATATAATTACGAAGCAAAAATATAATTACGAAAGCTTTCATCATTGCGTGGCAAGACAGGATGACAGCGATGAATCTGCCCTCCTCTTACTTTCTCTTTCTTTTACTCATCTCCGCTCTCCTTGTGCACATCTTATTTTTATCTCTCTCTCTCTTCTGTTCCCCTTTTTTCTCTTCGTACTTGTCCTCTCCCCGTCTTTCCTGTTCTCTTTCATCTCCATCGCTCCTCTTCCATTTCTTTCTCATCCACCTGTTCACAATGTCGTTCTCGTTGCAGGATGTTTCTACTTGCTCCACCCTTTGTTTTACTTTGTGATGCCACCAGACGATGCGGTGCGATCCACTTAGCGAGCCGTTCGTGATGATTCAGCGATGATCTCGACCGTGAATCTTGGGTGGACCCGCTTCGAATCTCAACTTCGTACCAAACAAGTAGTCGGTTCTTCCTTTATATCGATGCTGTACAGTCCGCTCATAGCTGCGGCCAACAAGTTTCTTCGGGCTGAAGAAGGAACTACCGTAGACAGAGATTATTGACGGCCATATGCGTAAAGGGCCAATATCACATTTTTTTGCGAAAGTGAGTTATGAATGTTATGATAATGGGACAATTCTATAGGCTTTGATCCTACATGTTCTAGCGAAAGGTAGGACGTTTTCTGTAAGACAATAAGTCAGAAATTGCAATATAAGTTTGTATTTTGAGACCAGATAAGTAATTCCAGCTGAAGTGACCAGCATCGTACCTTTAAAACTCATTTCATTAAGCTGAAAGTTAGGAATTTTGTCTCTTTCCGCTATATAAACTGCTGTATAAGTTGTTTTGGATTCCTGTAACAGCAGGACGCTGTCTGCTTACCTTTATGACATGATTTTAATCGGTTTCGTGTGGAACGGTATCGAAAGCTTTAGTCAAATCAGAAAGTGACTAATATTGATACCTTTTACAAGGCCTTGAAGGGAGCGTTTCACAAAATCTACTAAGACCACATCAACTAATCAACATTTTAAGCCACTATAGGGCTTTTGAAGTTATGAAATAGGTCTAAAAGTGAATACAGTAAGAAATGTTTGAAAAAAGGTGGGCATTTCTTCAGCAGAAGGGCCAACTTTTCATATTTAAAATTAATTTATAAACAGGAAATTAAACATACGGCAGATATAGATGAAAATTACCCAACAAGCAACAATTTAATTAGTGTTCTTCAATTCTCCTAACGTAAATATATGTTTATGCTCGACCATACCGAAATGTAGTAATTATACACCTGGTAGTAGCCCTTTAATGCATCTCATTAAAGTACACCTATTCCATTATAATTCAGTTGTTCAGCCAATGAGAAATCACCATTGTACCATTATCGATTATTCTCGGATATGCAATCGAAAGACAACTAGCGAAACGTCACGGAGGCTGGAAATCCAATACTGTCGCAGAAGGTTATGTTCTGTTACTATAATAATTAGCGTTAATTGTAAATAATATTCAAATAAATTCAATTTTTCATCTCGTTTTTCAATTCTAAATCAATTTCCAGGTTATATCAAGCCTAATGTTCATTTTATTCTCTAGATTATATCAAGGTCAATGACATTCGTGCTCGAAAAAAATCAATACTTTCGCGTCTGCGCACATCTCACAATTCAGGTCAGTTCCGCTCCTCACTTACATAACCATAACATGAATACTTATTAATAATTTCAAGTTAGAAAATGGTCGAGCATAAAAAGTCGTATGAAACTTGCCTATAATGGTAATTAAGACGCTCGTATGAAAATTATGAAACTCGCTTGCGCTCGTTTCATAAACAAACATACTTGCGTCTTAATTATTACCATTATAGGCTCGTTGCATAATGTAAGTTACTAATATCTAACAAGTATTTTGTGACAGCTTTTTTTCATCTCCTTTAAAGTTGTAAAAATGTTATATTGACCCTTTTGGTTATTACCATTGATATTGAGAACGACTCCGATACAAAAGATTGGGAGTTGTAGAGTGCGGAGCGGGTACTGGGTTCATTCTGAACACTACTGAAGTGGTGACGATGATGATGGAAGTACTTTGAACTTTCGCCTGCAGCCCACCAAGCCTGTGTTTACCTTTTATCAGCTGGACCGAGACGCACGCAAGCAAGTGCTTCTGCTGTGGTGTGCATGTCGGTACCTCAGCCACGAATTTCATTTGCCTGTCCAAAATCTGATGCATAATTAAAACAATGTTTATATAAGATACGGCGCCTCCAAGGTCGTTGAATATACAACAAGATAACGTCAAGACCACACAAGCCACACATGGTAACTTTAGAGCTTAGGTCTTGGGAGACCATCGAACTGCTAGCCTGGTTTCGATTCCCGCCTGATTCTGTCATAAAATAGACTTTGAATTTTTAAACTCTAAAAATTAACTCTTAGGTGCCTAAAATTGGTTCAATAAAGCTATGAAATAGGTCCTTTTTTTTAGTAGGTTATTTTACGACGCTGTATCAGCATCTCAGGTTATTTAGCGTCTGAATGATAATGCCGGTGAAATGAGTCCGGGGTCCAGCATCGAAAGTCACCCAGCATTTGCTCAAATTGGGTTAAGGGAAAACCCCGGAAAAAACCTCAACCAGGTAACTTCCCCCGACCGGGAATCGAACCCGGGCCACCTGGTTTCGCGGCCGGACGCGCTAGCCGTTACTCCACAGGTGTGGACAAATAGGTCCTAAAATTAAAAAATAGGCTCCAAAATATCTAAAATGACCTTTCATTAGGCCTATATCTTATTCAAAATGAATTAATATTCTTATCCTTCTATTATTTGTTGAATATTACTCCGTAAGCGTCTTATAAAAAGTCTGTTCTTTAGAAATTGCCTTAACACAGTTGATTTCCTTATAGGCCTATAGTGATATAGCCTATGTACTAAAATGGATTGGATGGATACAATGACGATGGAAGATTGAAGCATTATTTCGGAATATGTATGGTACGACTTCCTTGTGTTAAATTCTATCATACTTGGTTTACATGTGTCGGCCTATTATAGGTCATCTTCAGAACTGGTTGTTGCTGGTCTTGGAGCCTTTTGTTTTGTTTCCTGTGAGGGTGTGTTCGTGTGGTGTAAAGTGGAGTCAAAGTGTGTGTGTGTTCTGAAATTGAGTTGTGTGTTGAGAATTTCATTGGGGCGTGTTTTTGTGTATCTATATACTTCATATTGTTCTAGTGTGTTTAGTTTCTGACTTTTTGGTTGAATGTGCAGTATTTCCATGTCTGTATTGATGTCTCTGTGGGTGTGGTTGGCATTTGTGATGTGTTCTGCATATGTGGAGGTGTTTTGTAATTTTGTTATGGCTGTGATGTGTTCTTTGTACAAAACACCTCCACATATGCAGAACACATCACAAATGCTAACCCCACCCACAGAGACATCAACACAGACATGGAAATACTGCACATCCAACCAAAAAGCCAGAAACTAAACACACTAGAACAATATGAAATATACAGACACACGAAAACACACCCCAACGATATTCTCAACAAACAACTAAACTTCAAAACACACACACTCTTTGACTCTACACTATACCACAGGAACTCACCCTCACAGGAAACAGAACAAGTGGCGCAAAGACCAACAACGACCAGTTCTGAAGATGGCCCATAAATAGGTCGAAACATGTAAACGAGGTACGTTGAAATTTAACACAGGAAAGTCTTACCACACATATTCCGAAGTGATAACCTACAGTGTTAAAAGTTGTGTAATCAAGATGTATGAAGCATTATGTTAGTTCCTAAATTTACATTTACTAGTAGATTTATTTATTTTAACCACATGTACGCTACTTTTCATAATATTATTCGCAATACACAAGCTATAACTTTTAGAAATCTTCGAGAGCTAATATACACTTTTTCTCTGTTAGCACAAGCTTGTAGGCAGAAAACGAACGCTTGGCATCTACTGACATCGTGGCAACATACTTCTTCTTCTTCTTCTCCTTCTTCTTCACTTCATGGTATGGGCAATTGCCCGTTCCGGCTTCAAAGGTCCCTCCACCTTTTCATCGGTCGTCCTTGATCTCTTCGTTCTTTTGGTTTATAATTTGTTGCTTTCTTAGGAAGTCTGTAGTCGTCCATTCTCTCTACATGTAATTTCCAATCTTGTCTGTAATTGTCTATTTTATCAATAAGTGGGTATACTCCTAGTTCCTGCCTAATATCTTCATTTCTAATTCTATCCAATCTCGTGCATCCTTTTACTTTCCGCAAGAATCTCATCTCTGCCGCTTGTATTTACTAACTTCAGGTTTTGTTGTAACCCAACTTTCACTTCCATATAAAAGAGTAGGGACTGTCATTACACAGTACAATTTCATTTTTGTTTCCTTTCTGCTTTTATTCTTCAAAGTTCTATTAATTGTGCCACATACTGTCTGGAATGATTGTAATTTTATTTTTATGCTCGACCATGCCGAAATGTAGTAATTATACACCTGGTAGTAGCCCTTTAATGCACGTCATTAAAGTACACCTATTCATTATAATTCAGTTGTTCAGCCAATGAGAAATCACCATCGTACCATTATGAAACCGCAAGTATCGATTATTCTCGGATATGCAACCGAAAGACAACTAGCGAAACGTCACGGAGGCTGGAAATCCAATACTGTCGCAGAAGGTTATGTTCTGTTACTACAATAATTAGAGTTAATTGTAAATAATATTCAAATAAATTCAATTTGTCATCTCGTTTTTCAATTCATCATGTTATTCTCTAGATTATATCAAGGTCAATGACATTCGTCCCTCGGAAAAAATCAATACTTTCGCGTCTGCGGACATTTCACAATTTAGAAGGTCAGTTCCGCTCTTCACTTAGATAACCATAACATGAATACTTATGAATAATTTCAAGTTAGAAATATGGTCGAGCATAAAAAGTCGTATGAAACTTGCCTATAATGGTAATTAAGACGCTCGTATGAAAATTATGAAACTCGCTTGCGCTCGTTTCATAAACATGCTCGCGTCATTATAGGCTCGTTGCATAATGTAAGCCTACTATTATATCATTATCCTTTTTGTAACTTACATCACATCCCGGGTACTTAAAATTTGTTCCTTGTTCTATTGCCCTATTATCTATTTCAATCTTAGATCTTACAGTATTTTTCCCTTGAAATGCCATTACTTTTGTTTTTGTGGCAACGTACTTCAATTTTGGAACTGTTTGTACTGGAATGACACATTTTTCCATATTTTGTTGCACTTCCCCGAAAAAAATATTCACTGCTGCATTGAGATCACCCAAGTATTCTTCTGCAGCATTTCCTAGGTTTTTTCTCCAACTGGTCCCGGTGCTGAGTTAAGTTTCTCCGTATCGTGAGCCAGAAGGTGAAGTTGGTTTCCCTGCTGCAATCACAGCAACCAAGAATGCAGAATGTGATCTGATGTAAGCTCTTCAACGTGAAGGTGATAAGCAAGTATTATTATTACAACCATCGTCCATGTGCAATATTAATATTTTCATTTCACACACTCTCAAATAAAGAATTGCGGGTATTGATCGCGATGGAAACCTAGCCGACACAAAAAGCGGCGCTGAGAGTGGTCGACGCGTTTTTGCCGTAGCAGATCTGTTATGACGAATATGATGGACGTCTGCACATTAGTCCTAGTCAGGCTGGGGGAAGCGGATGAAGGGTGTGACAAATTGACCTCATGAGGAGGGCTGGACCACCCCGTGGGCCACACTATATCAACCTCCCCACAACGTGACACGACCAGTTAAATAAAAATAGTGGGGTAGGTACACAATCCATTGTGCGTGCTCTGCCGTCTATTGATTCTTATCAATTAAGCCCAAGACGGATCAGCCTTCCGGAGCGAGCCGAGTTTGAGTCCTTGGAGGAGCAACAGAATACAGGCCGAGATGTAGGATACAAGTCTGCCTCTTTCGTTTGTTGTGTCCGCTAGTGCGCGCCTTCATATTAATACAACCTGTGGATAGCTGCCTCTACACTTCCATGTTTGCAGCTGTGAACACTGAATCGCAGTGTTAAATTTCAATGATGGCTTCTGACAATTTTAAGAACCTCATTCTAAAAACGAAATAATTGCTTAGCAAATATTGTTGTATAAACACTAGTGGCTTGTGCAGCAAATGCTGCAAACTAAGTTCATTAGACGTTGAAATAAAAACTTTTCAAATTTATTTTCAATGAAGAATACCAGACATTCTGAAAATTATTTGCTCCCATAATAATGAAACATACTCCCTCTGAATGGTTTTTATGCCAAATACTGTCCTGTTGTCCTGGCTCCGTCTAGAAGATCGTAGGAAAATCCACTGTCTTTCCCTTCTCTTTCACATATTGCATTTCTCCACTCCTGTCTATCTTTATCCACCCATCATAACCTAGACACACGATCACAACACTCCTCAATATTATCCATTCCCTCCCACCGAACATCCTCATATTCATCTTCTTTCACTGTGGCCGTTCCTCGGCTTTGGAATTCCCTACCGAGTAATGTCAGGGACTGTCAGACATCAAACCAATTTAAGAATAGACTAACGAAATATTTTTCTAACAATTCTTGTTAACAATAATAGCTGTTTCAGGTTTCTCAATGTTTAATGGTTATATATATCAGAGATAAATACCTAAATTATCTCATTATTATTATTATTATTATTATTGCTATTATTATTATTGCTATTATTATTATTATTATTATTATTATTATTATTATTATTATTATTATTATTATTTTCACTATTTCTTACCAATGCTTATTATTGTCACACTAACATTACTTATCCAACTTTCATTATTTACTTTCATGTTGTTTTATGGTCTAGATATTAATGTAATAACTATGTAAGCAATTGTATTCAATTAGAATTAGAGTCTGGCTGGGCGGAAGAGAAGGCCTACTGGCCTTAGCTCTGCCAGATTAAATAAATAATTTTTTTTTTTTTTTTTTTTAACTTATCCACCTTCAGTTTTTTAGTTTCAACGCGAAAACGCAAGTAACAATGTCAGGACGATCAGTGGGTTTTTCATGTGGGAGTAAAGCAATAGCTATTTCAGGTCATTGTGTATTGTATACTTACTGGCTTTTAAGGAACCCGGAGGTTCATTGCCGCCCTCACATAAGTCCGCCATTGGTCCCTATCCTCAGCAAGATTAATCCAGTCTCTATAACCATATCCCACCTCCTTCAAATCCATTTTAATATTATCTTCCCATCTACGTCTCGGCCTCCCCAAAGGTATTTTTCCCTCCGGTCTCCCAACTAACACACTATATGCATTTCTAGATTCGCCCATACATGCTACTGTGTATTGTATGTGAAAGTTAAAAAAAGTCAGGTTTGCTATGTTCTAGAACAATAGACATAGCATCTTTGTATAGCTGCTGTTTGTAGAGCTTGAAATGTAGAGGGTAAAATCATTTTATCCTGCTAAGAGATCTTGCTGAAATGATCGGGAGACTACAAAATTTTGTAGGCCTCTTATTTCATCAGTAAGTAATACCTTTTGGTGTTTCCTTACAAACTGTAATTTTTGCGCTCTCTCGAGCCAATACTGAAGACAATGACGCACCACACCGCCATTAAGTAGGCTATATGAAAAAGACCCAACCGCAGTTGACTAATAACTATGAAATTATTTGATTTTCAATAACAATTTTATTCTCTTACGTAAGTTTTGTAAGTTCATTTGTAAAATAGCCGCTACTCAGTAAATTATAGAAATGAAGATCTAATTTAATATATTCTCTACATCTACTTATAAAACCCAAAAACATTTCACTTCCATACCATCAATATAGCATTAATATGTATAATTAATGAAAAATAGTCACATCATGGCATTAACTATAACAATATTTAATTTCTAATGGCAATAATGTTATCAAACCACCTCAAGTTTCGTAGATTTTAATATCCAATACATAGCTGTGCCCAGAAAATTACACACCGCAGAATCAGACCTGTAAATTATTTTTTGTAAATCTTGAAGTTTTTAATAACCAATTGAATTTGAACTCTAAATATGTCAGCAATCTTGCAGGTCATGGCCTTCGTGTAATAACCTATTGTTTATTGCAGTGTGTGTTTTGTTTTATTCTGAAATGCAATTAGTTCTCAAAACTGATGAAAGATGGATTTTGTAAAATAGGAAAATTATATAGGAAAACTAACGCTTCACTGATGCCAAGCTTCAAAATGACAGGTCATTAATTAAAATCCGTTCAGCCGTTTTCCCGTAATTTACATTACCAGTTCAAATTGTATAATTATATGTATATATATATACATATATAATTAATGGTATTATAAACAACGAATAATTATTTGAATCAGTATATTATGATACAAGGTTGGGAAGTGCTTTTACAAAATCGAGGAAAAGTTTGAAAAACGAGCAGGCTATGTCAAAAGAATCACTACCTTTATGTCGACATAAATATTGCAGTCAGTATCACATCAACAATGATAAAACCCTTATTAGAATGTGCAACAATGTAATGTTAACAGATAACACTACAGTCGCGACGCTGTTATTCCCGGCGTGACTCCTCCTCTTTGCTTACGTCTTAGGAAGTGAAGGCTCTATAAAGTCTAGGTAGGTAGTATCGTTCGCCATTTTTGTTCTTTCGTTGCAGAGCTACCATACGAGGAATCTATTTGCCACACCGTTAAACATTATCATGTCGTAGCTCCTATGATAATAAATCAAACGCACTGCAATTCAGCAAATAATTGAGCGGCAAATAACGTCCTCGTGTACTTTCTGCGAACGCCAACGAAAGAGCCAAAATGGCGGGCGATTATGTTAAGTATTTATCGAGCCTTAAGAAATTAATAACGTCTTCCTCAGCGAATCATAAGACGCACACGTTCAAATGTAGCCGACCTGCAACGCGATTGGCTGCCGGAAATTAGAGCGACGGGACTATAGTATTGTTACTAAATGCAGTGGTGCCATATCACCAGCGACATTAGAACCATGTCAATAGTGGAAACAGAACACTGTCACGTGAAGAGAACAACAGGTCACAGATGAAGTCAGCTGCTTGTCCGTCTTTGTGGTATTCTGACATTTTTCAATACTGTGTGAAAATCGCAGCCAGAACGCTCATTAGCATACAATGGAGAGGGTGTCAACCCATTGAACTGTCTTATTTATACTCACTCGGCCCTCCACTGGACCGGAACCAGTCTCTTCTACTTCATTTCACTGATCAGGCTTCCAGTCTACCGTGAAGGGTGAAGGCGACAAAATTATTAGTACAATTTACGAAGATGGGAGTCCCATGTCGCAGATTCGTTCCTTAATGAGAGAGGTCAAAATTCAACTCTGTTATGATCTTACGATGTACTGAATTTCTCTTGTGACATAATACTGTACTACTGTCCCAGGTAATGCCTCACGCTTGCCTCTGCTACTATGGTTTTACTTCTTCACGTGACGTAATACTATTTCGTATATTGCCATTGTATGAGGAGTGCCACCTCCTTTGACATGATATTGCTAGTTCTGTTTACACCATGAGGTGTATGAGGGAATTTTCGATTATGCGCACTGTTCAAAACATACAGAGGTGAGCCTGCCTGGAGAGAAATAAAAAATAGGTTGCAGCCGCCAAATTACTCTTCAAGGAACGACCACTCATATAAACTGAGGGAAAGAAGACAGAGGACGGACACTGGAAAGTTTTCTTTTCTCAATCGTACTATCAGGGACTGGAATGCTTTACCTGCAGATTTACTAAAGGCTTTACCAACAACCAAAAACGTATTTAAAAATAGGCTTAAGGACCTTACTAATAGACGGTAATTATACACAGTATTTAAAGGGTGTAAATGATGTTTTGTTATTGAAGTGTTGTATCAGTGAAGAATTATGTTGTGTCAGTGAAGTGTGTTGTGTCAGTGAAACGTGTTCCTGTCAGTGAAGCTTTATAGTTTATAGTGGCAGTGCAAAGTATTTGAACAGTGAAATGTTTTTGAAGTGTTAGTGAAATCAGGATAGAATCAGTGAAATGTGTCGTAGTTCCAGTGCAGTGAGTGAGTTGACAGCGAAATGAGTGTAATGTGGAAAGGTACTTGTGCAGATATGAACTTCGTGGGTTTTAATTCGAACTTAGATTTAAGATACAAATGAGATTTATTTTAAATGTTATTTTAAGTGATCGTGCTTCATTTAATTTAGGACATTCCCTATTATTATTATTGTTATTATTATTATTATTATTATTATTATTATTATTATTATTACGAAATGGAAATATAAAAATTGGAGATTTATCCTTCGAAGAGGTGGAAAAATTCAAATATCTTGGAGCAATATTAACAAATATAAATGACACTCGGGAGGAAATTAAACGCAGAATAAATATGGGAAATGCGTGTTATTATTCGGTTAAGAAGCTCTTATCATCCAGTTTGCTGTCCAAAAATCTGAAAGTTAGAATTTATAAAACAGTTATATTACCGGTTGTTCTGTATGGTTGTGAAACTTGGACTCTCACTCTGACAGAGGAACATAGGTTAAGGGTGTTTGAGAATAAGGTGCTTAGGAAAATATTTGGGGCTAAGCGGGATGAAGTTACAGGAGAATGGAGAAAGTTACACAACACAGAACTGCACGCATTGTATTCTTCACCTAACATAATTAGGAACTTAAAATCCAGACGTTTGAGATGGGCAGGGCATGTAGCACGTATGGGCGAATCGAGATATGCATATAGAATGTTAGTTGGGAGATCGGAGGAAAAAAGACCTTTAGGGAGGCCGAGACGTAGATGGGAGATAATATTAAAATGGATAAATTCTAACTTTGGGTTTTTTGGAATTATTATTATTATTATTATTATTATTATTATTATTATTATTATTATTATTATTATTATTATTATTATTAATCCTTTTGTAACTGACACCGTGTGAAAACCCATTCGCTATTAATAAATATCCACTAATAATTTTGCAATGTGAAAACTATATTTTAGTAAGTAGGCTCGGTAAAAACAGCCTTTGGAAAAACAGATTGGCAAAAGTGTCTTATTATTATGATTATTATTATTATTATTATTATTATTATTATTATTATTATTATTATTATTATTAATCCTTTTGTAACTGACACCGTGTGAAAACCCATTCGCTATTAATAAATATCCACTAATAATTTTGCAATGTGAAAACTATATTTTAGTAAGTAGGTTCGGTAAAAACAGCCTTTGGAAAAAGAGATTGGCAAAAGTGTCTCAGAACTGTCCTTCATCTTTCATTTCTTTAAATTCTCCCTCCTTCTCTCCCCTCTGGCTCTTCTATTCTTTCTCTCACTCTTTAGGGGCCTATCTTATTTTGTAGGCTACTGTCCTCAACCTTTCCTTTGTACAATTTCGTCTTCCTTGTTTTTTTATTTATTTCTGTGTTCCTTTCCTCTTTTTCCCCGTTGTTCCTTCTTTACTTCTTATGCCCCCATTCTCCAGTAGCATTCCGATCCTCCTGCTGCACGCAATTTAAACGCAGGTACGGGTCGGTACTAAGTGATACTCCAAGACAAACCAAGAAGCTGCCGGTAGCACGTGAGTTGCTAATGATATCAGCCCCCCACCGCACGGGGAGGAAGGGCCCCCCGCAGACCTCGTAAATTATTAACACTTGGGTTCAATATGCTACGAGAGTCGTTGATGAGTACAGTCGCATCAGCAACTATGGGTATCATTATAGCTACTACGTGTAACAATCCAGTTGCTCTGTTATCTTTATTTCATTGTGTTAATTATCTTGAATTACTATATGACGAAAAGAAATGAATAGCAATGGTCTTTCGATTCCTAGATTGCATACAAACGACATATTCGAGACTCCCAGAAGTAAGACATTGACTTCGTTAACAAATTGCATGGTTTAAATAAAGGGTGCGGCAAAATATTCTCCCTAATTTAAAGTTAAAATAAAAAACAGGTGGATCAAAATAAGGAAACTTTATTAATATGAATGGTATCTTGACAGTGGGAATTTTTCATTTTTTGAATAACTCTCAAGTGGTGTCCTTCACTATCAATGCATTGTTGAATGCGACTTCGGAAATTCTGCATCACTCTAAGTTAGCATTTCGTGAGGAATAATACCAATTTCTTCCTGTACTGCATTTCTTAGGTCTGGCAAAGTCCTCGGCCGATGTTTGAACACCTCAGCCTTAAGATGTCCCCATAGAAAAAAATCGCAGGGTGCAAGGTCTGGTGATCGTGCTTCATCACCAAAAAGAACCATAGCATCTTCAGCATCTGCATTACACATTTTCACTTATCGGGATGCGTGAATAATCAAAATTTCCGATATTGGAGTGGACAGAACCCTCGTGAACTTCATGAAAAAGCTCTACATAACAACCGTGTTACTGTATGGTGCCCTGTTGCAAGAGTCGGGATACTTGGTCCTTACTTTTTTGAAGAGGATGGTGCTACTGTGACAGTGAACTCTCAGCGGTACACTTTTATGATCAACAATTTTTCGGCACCAAGACTCAACGCACTGCAGATTGACCAGGTATGGTTTCAGCAGGACGGAGCCACTTCTCACTCGGTTCAGATTTCTCTACAAGTCCTGAGATATGTTTCCCGGACGGTTAATTTCTTCACGTGGCGACGTCCCCTGGCGAGCACGATCACCAGACCTTGCACCCTGCAATGTTTTTCTCTCGGGACATCTTAAGGCTGAGGTGTTCAAACATCGGCCGAGGACTTTGCCAGACCTAAGAAATGCAATACAGGAAGAAATTGGTCTTATTCCTCAAGAAATGCTTGTTAGAGTGATGCAGAATTTCCGAAGTCGTATTTAACAATGCATTGACAGTGAAGGACACCACTTGAGAGACATGTTATTCAAAAAATGAAAAATTCCCACTGTTAAGATACTATTCATATTAATAATGTTTCCTTATTTTGATACATCTGTTTTTTATTTAAACTTTAAATTAAGGAGAATGTTTTGCCGCACCCTTTAGATATACAGGATGCTACAAAATGGTCAGAACTTTATACTTGTTTTTTTGAAAGATGGGACATGACAGTTTAGCGGTCGAACTTGGAACTACAGTGCTATGTTGCCAATACGGACTACCACGCTGCCAGCTGATGGAAGGTATCAACTGACGTTACGATGGCTGACGTTAAAACATTCATTGACAATTGACGCAAAGGTAAGAAAACAACACAAAATCGACACAGAAGTCGACCTGGTTGGCGAGTTGGTATAGCGCTAGCCTTCTATGCCCAAGGTTGCGGGTTCGATCCCGGGCCAGGTCGATGGCATTTAAGTGTGCTTAAATGCGACAGGCTCAGTCAGTAGATTTACTGGCATGTAATAGAACTCCTGCGGGACAAAATTCCGGCACATCCGGCGACGCTGATATAACCTCTGCAGTTGCGAGCGTCGTTAAATAAAACATAGGCTGCGGCCACAGTGGAAGCGTCGAGCGGCGCGGTACTGCTCTCGAAAAATTGAGGAGTGGGGAGGAAAGAGCGTTGGTGTGGCCATATAGCGCAGAATTGGTGAGCGGCGCGGCTCGGCGCGGTGTGGAGATGAGATCATGACAGTGTTTGCTTTTAGGCAATTCTTATCTAGAACGAACAGCTTAAAATAGGAATGGAAGAGAATTTTATGTTCATCCATTTAATAAGAGATGTGAACCTCTGAGACTTTCATCGTTTGTATGGAGAATTAGGGATATTTCCAGATAGATATTTGAAGTATACTCGCATGCCTATTACAACTTTCAACTATTTTCTAAATAAAAATAAGGAGCGACTACAGAAGCAAGCCATCAAATTTCGGAGATTTATCACTATTGCACAATGGCTAATCATTATATTAAGATACAATTATTTGAAGTTAAATACATGGGATCATGCATTCTTCGAACAATGATGCAGGTAGGCTATACTGCATATAAATTAAATTAAATAAGAATAGTCCTACGAATCCTTAAATTTTTGTGTTGATGGAATTAAGTCTCATTCATTACGAATAATTGCATGGGCTGCATCTTACATGGCAAAAAGAAATGTTTATACTTACGAAAATTTAACATTAGAAATGAGCAGATTTCAACATTTTTCATTTTTTTTTTTTTTTTTTCATTTTGATTTATTGCATTTAAAACTTCTTACAATTGTGTGCTGTGCAATTTTAATTTTTCCACTGCACTTATAGGCCTAATTATTACTTTTCATGTGCGGCAAAAGAGACATTAAAAATTGTGCTCCGTATCACTGAAAATATGCTCTCTTGCAGTTGCTTTATTAACAGGATATCGAACTATTCTAGTTTCAGCATCAATTATTTTTTTATATTATTGTATATATATATATATATATATATATATATATATATATATATATATATATATAAGGTCCTATTTTAAACAACCAATTATTGATAAATAGATTTAACATTAATATATTTTTATATAAGTGATATATATTTACATAATTTAGATTTATATTCCAGCCCTTGTCTTTGGTGCTGAGGCATTCGAAGACATATTCGTCTGAAGTGATACGTTATCATCGCTGATAATTGTCTTTACTTTCTCCCAAATCAGGACTGTTTGGAGTCGATGAGATCTCCTGGAAGGAAAGATTTCCTACAGTCCTATCAGAAAGGACGACGTCCTTCATAAACATCGTCAGGTCGAAAAACGTCCATAACGATGTAGCGATTCAAGAGCTTCGGAACCGCTTCGTATCTTTGGGAGCTTCTGGAGTTCCTTCTCAAATTTATCTTTTAAATTCTACGGCTTATTTTTGCCACGTCTTCTGAAATAGAATGCAATAATGAATATTTAATGAATTAGTGACTGAAATATTAATATATTCTAATATTAAGTCTTCTACTACGTTAAAATGAACTAAATTTAAGGTAAATTTCTAACATTACTCTTTCTTGTAGGTTTATAACCACAGGGACATCATTGCGATTACTGGCATTTTCCTTCAGGGTAGGAAAATTACAGCAATTGTAATGGCAAGAGAGACGTGTGAGGTAATCTAAAATGAATCGATTAAAGAATTTATACCATAACCAAATAAAGAAAAATTAAACGAAGTAGTCAGTGATTACTACGAACGTTGTGGTTCCCTAATTGCTTCGTAACAAAGGACGAAAAGCATGGGCAGGTAAAGGGTCCTGATAAATTCAGTTCCAGATATTTTAATTTACGTAGTATTGCTACAGAGTATTGCTGGCGCAGACTAAACATTTTAACCATTGATTTGGTGGGAAAAGGAAAACACAGTGGTGGAGGCATTTTCACAACTTCACACTTTTCAATTTGTTGGAGACCAACAGGTTCAATGTGCCTGAACTATCGAACTCAATTGTAAAGGTATCATTTGTACTTATTGGAGATGAAGCCCATCCTCTAAAACTTTATCTTATGAGGCAATATCTAGTGAGAGAACTAACGCCTAGAAGGGAAAATTTTAATCAACGTTTATCTAGTGTTCGAAAAATAATACGTGGAATGTGCTTTCTGAATATTGCGTGCTAAGTGGCGATTCACGATAGAAATATGGACACAAATGTGAAAAGAGCCAGCACATATTATAATCTTCCATTTGAGAAAAGATTGCGACGAAGAATGATCTGCATTATCATGAAACGACTTTACAAATTTACAGAACTGATTATGTGCAAACTCATTAGAACTCAGATCGCAGGAATAATAGCTGCAGTGAATTTGATAGACAAATAAGGATAACTTCACTGATTATTTCAATCAGTCGCAGATGTTAATATAACATTATAATTTGTACTTAATAGATTGTGTTTTTTCATAACAGAAGTGCCAATTTCTTGTATGAGATTGTAAATAATAATAGTTTTAATCCTACCGGTATTTCTTTGCTTTAACGATAGTTAACCGTAACAACAGAAATATATATACATGTATTCTCCTATTAGTATAGGCCTATTAACTGTATAATATATCTCAAGTGAATTAATCGTCGAATTTATCTCGAGCATTATAGGTCTTATAAAGTGTGTGTGTGTGTGTGCGTGCGTGCGTGTGTATTCCCCTTATGTTATGTAACTGATTTTGATGATGTGTAATTTTCTACTTTATTTCATATATTATGTAATCGATCTTGACTATTTGTAATTTTATATTATGTAGCTGATCTTGACTATTTGTAATTTTCTACTATATTTTATGTAATCTCTAAGGTATTTTCTTTTGTGTTGTTTTGTAATCCAATTTTGTATTTCATGTATATTATTGAAACCTGGTTGAGTGGAAGAGAAGGCCTCATGGTCTTAACTATGCCAGGCAAAATAATAGTACATTATGCAACGAGCCTATAATGGTAGTAATTAAGACGCAAGTATGATTGTTTATGAAACAAGCGCAAGCGAGTTTCATAATTTTCATACCAGCGTCTTAATTACCATTATAGGCAAGTCTCATACGACCTTTTATGCTCGACCATATTTCTAACTTGAAAGTATTCAAAATTATGGTTATGTGCGAACTGACCTGAATTGTGAGATGTGGGCAGACGCGAAAGTATTGATTTTTTCCGAGGCCGAATTTCATTGACCTTGGCACAGAATAAGATGAACATTACTCTGGTATAACCTGAAAATTGATTTAGAATTTAAAAACGAGATGACAAATTGAATTTATTTGAATATTATTTACAATTAACGCTAATTATTATAGTAACAGAACATAACCTTCTGCGACAGTATTGGATTTCCAACCTCCGTGACTTTTCGCTAATTCTCTTTCGATTGCATACCCGAGAATAATCGATACTTGCGGTTTTATAACGGTACAAAGCTGACTTGTCATTGGCTGAGGTTTTATAACGGTACAAAGCTGACTTGTCATTGGCTGAGGTTTTATAACGGTACAAAGCTGACTTGACATTGGCTGAACACCTGTACTTTAATGAGTAGGTGTACTTTAATGACATGCATTAAAGGACTGCTACTAGGTGTATAATTGCTACATTTCGGCACGGACGTGCATAAATATACTACTACTACCTACTGCTATGTACATTCTATATGTCTTAAGCTATGCATCGACAGTCTTGGTTCATTTTCGACAAGAACGTGACATCCATCATTCTTGCAGTGGCTCTTCAGTTGTTATCTACTAAAACAGACCTGTATCGTATAACAAAGACGCTCGCTTCCTGTGAAACACTCGCTATTTTCAGAGCACAACGTTACTTCGGAGCAATTCTGCAGTAAAACGGTTCGCAGAGAGATGAAAGCGAAGAAACGCACAGCACCGCGCGGTTAAATGTCTTCTGAGGACATAAAAGAAATTCTTTCATCCTGCCGTCATGTGGGGTCGGACTTCTGTCGTTCACGTCAGCGACAAGATTCATAAACCCTTCTCAGCACTTGTTAATTACACTTCGGCGTGATAGCTTTGCTAGGAACCTAAAAATAAACGTGAATTAGACGCTGCGCCGTGCTGCTCAAGTGACTCTACGGAGAACCCAACAGCTGGGCTCAGGGGAACAACTGCACATCTCCAGCAGGACGATGAGGCGAGGGAGCAGCTTCGTAACAAGGGACCGGATTTTTATGTAATTACATATTATATTCCTTTCAACCTAACCGTATAGAAATAACAAATCTTTGCGAATCTTGTAATTACCACTAATATATTAAAAGTTCATATTACATATTTTTACATATCTACTCCACATTACATATTATGGCTTGGTATTACATAAATCTACATCAGTGATCGCCAAAAGCTGTGTCGCGACACATGCCCCTGCTTCCACTCAAGCGTAACCATGGCAACATATCCCCTCCCTCTGCTTACAGTCTTCACTTCGATATAAGTAAAGACATTTATCAGCTGCGGACGTACGCATGTAATGTTACAAGTGTGTAGGATAATATGTTTCGATGTCTTTTCGAAAACAGATAATAAGTAAAAACTTAATTTTGAGGAGCATGGGAGTAAAAGTATTTCTTTTGTGCAGATGGCAAAAATATGAGATAGTTAATTTGTTGTAAAATTTTAAATGATGTAAAAAGAACAATGTATGTTGTCATTATTCTTCTTGATATAAGGACTACCACTCCCTTACCTGTAACTTGAATATTTCACTAATAAACGAAACATAAAAATTATCGGCTTCTATGTCATAATCGGAGTAAAATACTTCGATTATTTTTTTCGACTTATGTAGTGTAATTTGAATATTTCATTAATAAACGAAAAATAAAAAGTACCGGCTTCTATGTCATAATCGGAGTAAAATACTTCGATTATTTTTTTCGACTTATGTAGTGTAATTTGAATATTTCATTAATAAACGAAAAATAAAAAGTACCGACTTCTATGTCATAATCGGAGTAAAATAATTCGATTATTTTTTTCGACTTATGTAGTGTAATTTGAATATTTCATTAATAAACGAAAAATAAAAAGTACCGGCTTCTATATCTTAATCGGAGTAAAATACTTCGACTTTTTTTGAAGTTAGCGTAATTTACAATTTCGTGACCAGCCTGGTACGTTTTTCTAATTTCAAATATCTGCTGATGTAGAGTACACGTTCTTTTCATGGTAAATAAGAAAATATATTATTTTTATTTTATTAATAATACAAAAATAATGAATAGGAGAATAAAAGTTAACACAGAAAAAGACGTGTGTAGTTAATAAGTAGAAGAATATTATATTGTTTTTGTTTTCTGGTCACAGTCCGTCTCTGCACTGTTATTCGCTGCATTACCTGAGGAGATACCCACTCCACCCCTCTCCCTGCGATAGTGGTGTTCGGGTTGCATTTCCATTACGTCAGACTTTCGTGGTGTTCGGCAACCACTGATCCACATATTTAGGCGGTTTATACATTTTTACTTCTCTGAAAGGAAAAAAAAAAAAAAAAGCTTCTGCTCGGGAAGTTTACAATTTGAAATACACAGATCTAAAAAATCTTTTTTACCTACACAAGAAAGGTTATATTTCGCGACGAAACATAACGTCCTTAGTTCCAGGAAGTAATAGAGGTACTCACCCCATACCGCCCACTGTAAATATAAGTGAACAAAAGGCAACCTTTCTTATACAACTACCTTGTATTGTAAAAATCACTCAGAAAGTAGCGTTGCCTTCATGCGGTGAATGGGGAGAGGACGACATGATTTGTCTCGAATTATAATTGTTTTGCACACATCTTAACAAGCCGTTCCCATGCAATTTGCAACCTTACCCACCCTCTTCCTGTTTCTTCCAGGGAAAATCCGTATCAAGTGTGACATGAGACTTTCAGGTTATTGCTTGACCTCTTTATTTTAAATTTAGTAGACCTATACGGAAATGGTTTTTTCCGAGCAATTAGGAAGTATAGTTCTCGGCTGGAATAATCCTACTCTTCTGAATGAGATAGGAATGTCACTTTTCAAACAACAGTTTGTAAATGCCTATAGTTTGAGGTATTAGCAGGTACTTTGTTTCTTACAGGGAGCAGCTAAAATGCATGTGTCCCACATCTCCTGTTATTTTCTCCTAATCCAGTAAAGCGAAACAGTGCTTGCAGTACTATTGTGTCATTCATTTGACTCAGTTCTCTAGTTTTAGTTCTTACAGTATAAAGTGCGAGTGAGTTTATCTACTGCTTTTAACTAACTAAAATGGCCCCTGTATCTTCAACCCTAACGACAAAAATAAAATCATGGATTGCTATGGACGAAGCTTTCACTACAGATGGAAAAATAATAATGTGTCAAGTGTGCGGTAAAAAAGTCGGGTGCTCTATGAAATCACAACTGGAGAGTCTTACCTATCCTATACCTGCCAGATATTGACATTAAATATTTTTATGATTTTACATATTTTGATACATATTCAGCTTATTTTTCTTACATAAATAAAATATGTACATATTTCACACCTTGGTATTACATAAAAATCCGGTCCCTATTCATAACACACGGGCAAATACTAGTGAGAAAGGTAAGATTATAGGCCTATGCTGATCTTTATACGGAAGGAAACTTCCCGTCTTTGAGTTTAAACCAGTGGTGGGCAAAATGAACGCAACCCACAAGACAGGATTTAAATGGCAACTACATAATGTGGGAGCGGTTGCACTCTACAGTGCAGTGACGGATTTACAGACAGTTGCGCCACTACACTCCTACCTATCATATGTAATTAGAATAGTCCATTCACGTGATATTTAATCAATCATTTTTTAAAGAAATTTCTTCGAAATTGGGATTTATATCTGTGCATGCTATTTTCAGTTGCGCAAGGAGATGAGCATCGCTCAAGCGGGATCTGTGGCTGGACTTTATAAATTTCATTTTAGAAAACAGCTGTTCGCACTGGTAGGTTGATGAATACGTACCGTCATTTCCCATAACTATGGTCCTGGAACACAACTATGACCAAGAATATAGATAAACGAGGTACTACGTTATGGAGTACAAAATTTGAATAGTTGTATCTTGGACAATAGTTATGTTCCAGGACTATAGTTATGGGAAATGACGGTACTCATTATTTTTAACCAAACTGTCTAAGCAGTAGATATGTAGTACTGGACACCTTTTAAAAAATTTTAGCCCCCAGTAGACCTTCACATTCTGCTTTCAAGAAGCCATCATTCTGCAAATCCAGTACCTCTAACTGCAATTCTGGGATAAAATTTCAATTTAAACATGAAAAGGAGTGGCAAAAATATTGAAATCTTTCACCATCCTTTGAAAATCACTGAATCTGTGTTCTTTGAACTCGTATAACAGGTGATCTATTTTAAGAATGTACATATTTAAGTTCGCGTCCTGAATATTTGTAACTGATCTTAAACATGAGAAATGAAAGAACCGCCTTTCTTGTAAGTGTGATATCCTCTCGATTCATATGATTCTGCGAAAGACATTGTATCACTAATGAAGCTCCGAAGTACAGCAATCCAGTATAATCCGCCACGTACACGCGCAGTATTTTCATGGAGTGGGGGAAGGGGAAGGTAGGGGGTAAGTTTGATGCTTCGCTGAGGTCCGACGTCACTGCGGCAATGCCGCAGGAATGCCCACCATTGGTTTAAACGCTAGGGTTAACTCTGTCAATCAGTAACAAGAGAGGTCGAAGTGTGCTGGGTATTATCCTATAGCAGTGTGACAAGACGTTAACGTTTTTTGTTATCCTGCCTCAGTCTAGGCCTGCTTGTTACCTAGTTAAGTTCATATTTAAAACACATGTTTTGTAATAAAATTACTTTTCATTCAAGATTATGGCTATTGTGATTGGTGTGCTGGTGTTGGTGTGTTTAGTAATTACTTGCTATTTAATATGTGGTAGAGGACATTACATACAACAAGGAAGTCGTGTGTAGTGTTTATATGTATTTCCAGAGCGAATATGACGATGCAAGGAAAGGAAGACAGTTTCTCTTAGCGACGACTGTCTCAAATTGCGGTGTAGGCCTATAGTGTTCCTGTCACTGAGGTTCTGGCTGATATGTACATCTATTATCAGGCAGTACATCTCATTTGGCGATATGTGTCAGAGGAAGAACAATAATTGTTTATATACATCTGAAGTCTGACTAGTGCAATATGTAGCTAATCGGCGACGTATGCAATGGAGGGGGAAAGGAACTGGTCACCCTACCCCATTATCTGCTGGCCTAGTTTCCTCATAAGTGATGCCTTCTTGGAATCACTTTTGAGGTTCAGACCTGTCTCCGAACAGTTGACTAAACGAACAAGAAAACAGTTACATGAAAGAAAATAAATCGGTAAAAAAAGCTTAAAAGTCCTTCCAAGAAACGTCTTCGCGACTCTTGTAATACATTGGACACATTTAATTACGCAGTTTTGAGGACAGTACTTGCTTTATATAAAAAGGCTTTATTCCCAGTTTGGGCGATATTTGCCGTAAGATCGCAAAGTACGAAATACCGGTACTATTAATTAAAATTTCACGTTACTCATTACGGAAATACTACAAGCTATTGGATTCTAGTAGATACAGCGGAAACCAGGACAACAAGAAAAATGTGAAGGAACATGGCGATATTACTGGCCATCGCAATGATTTTTTAAGAACAATGAGAAAAATTAGAGAATTGAGAAGACCTATAACACTTTAGATTAAATTTAGCGTAGTATAAGAGAGTAAAATCAGATTTATGCACAAGTGCGAAGTTTAACTTCAAGTGATAACTTCCACGAGCGCATAAAATCTGTTCATTCTCGTGTGCTATACATTATTTCATCCATTACTGGTATCTAAATTTAATATTAAATTGTACGCCTTTTCTTTGTCATGTGTTGTTTGTACAGATGTTATAAATGAATGTATGCATTTTATTTTTGTTAATGTCTTGGTTGTCATAGAAAAAAATCGTAATTCATGCTGTGAATAAAGTCATTGTTTCGGTTGCTAAGACCGGTGAAAGAAAGACCAGTTTAGACACCAATTTATGCAAAATAGTAATTTATAGTATAAGAGAGTAAAATTGGATTTTATGCGTGAGGAGGAAGTTTAGCGCCCGAGACGAAGGAAAGAAATAAAGATCACTTTAGGCCTAGATATCAGTTACGGATAATAGTAATATGGGTTACAAGAGCGGTATGTTGAAGTTTTCACGTTCGAGGAAAATTTTGAAAAAGCGAAACGTAGTTGAGCTTTTATAATTTCCGAGAATTGAAAGAAAACATACCGCTCGTGTATCGTACATTATTTTGTGCGAAGATAGTTTATTACATACTTGAAAGAGGAAATCCTAATTAGTTACAATGAAATCTCCATCTTGGTTTCTTGTTCAATGACGGCAAATTTGCAAAACAAAAATATCTATCTTCAACATTGTTGCTTTAAAATGTTTTCTGTGTTTACTATACTCCAGCAGGCCGTGATATACGTCTGTCTTTTTTTTCCCCCAGTCTATGATGAGTCTGGAATCTTGTTGATTTTTTCACGGCTTCCTTAATGTTACTTGCATCACGAATGCAGTAACTTTAGTGGAGTTGTAGAGTTTACTTAATTTTTGCAAATATTTAAAAACAATAATTAACAGTGCAATTTAGGTGAAATTGCAGTGGTAAGTTTCCAATTTATAATTATTACTATATTGAACGTCTCTAAAAATAATATGTTAAAAGCCTAAAGCAGTAAAATCAATATGTCACTTAAGCGGTAAGAAGAGGGAAATTGTTATGTGTGTTAGGTTGGGAATACTGAATGTGGAATTTTAGACTTTCCCCGGATTTGTTTTGTGCGGAAACCAAGCAAACACGCACGATCTCGCACAATTTTTTTTTTAGTGCTGGTCTGTATTTAACGTTCATAGGCTTATATTCGTTTAGCTGAATTTCCTGAAGCCAAAATAACGTGTCATCTAAAACTTCAAAACAAACAACACTGACTACCAACGTCTGAAGTGGTGACCCCGGGTATAAATGTGAAGTGCCCAACACTTGCGCGCTTTTCCATCTGAGATCATTTCACATCTTGTGTTCCTCCTTTGAAGAATCCTTCATCGCATTTGTAAAGTTAATTGCTAAATTCAACAATTTGCGACATAAAGCCAGTCCTCGGTTTTTCAACACAATGATGCCACCCAAGTGGAGGCCTCGCCCCCATATTTAACAAGATATACACAGACAGGTCCAGTATTCTAATAAACACATACCGGTTTAGTATTAGTCTCGCGCCATTAAAGACTATTTCATAGCCTTGTAAATAACATTATAAAACCGGGATTACTTACCACCTCTCTAAGTGGGCGAGCTCTGTTGCTTG
The DNA here is from genome assembly GCF_040183065.1 of Periplaneta americana. Lineage (NCBI taxonomy): Eukaryota > Metazoa > Arthropoda > Insecta > Blattodea > Blattidae > Periplaneta > Periplaneta americana. The sequence goes on from NC_091128.1 coordinate 178,712,894, forward strand.
GGTACCCCGAGTTCGACCGCATATCATCATTATGGATGAAGTCTAAGGGCTGCAATACCTCCATGATTCTTGACTTCATCATAGAAATATATCCGAGACAACACAGCAATATCATTGACTATGCCCGAATGAAGTATTGTATTGTATTTATTAACATTCCATGGTATTCATACATTGCTTCACAGCTAGAATATGGAACAAGTCAAAAAACTTAATACTATTATAAAATCTTAATTTATAGTCACAGTCTAGATGAAATATATACAGACGAGATTTACAATATAGTCTACTAGTACAACACAAAGTTTTAGTATCAATTTCATGAAGTGTTATTGAATGTCATGAATTCACCTACAGAATAGAAGGCGTGACAAATTAGGTACTTCTTTAATTTGGCCCTAAATAATTTTATGTTTTGAGTTTCATTTTTTATATCCATAGGGAGGCTATTACAAATTTTTACTGCCATATAACGTACTCCTTTTTGATAGCACGATAGACTTGCCGATGGAGTATGAAAGTCATTTTTGACGTATATTTATGCTATGAACTGTTGAATTTGTTACAAAGTTTTCACGATTACATACGAGGAAGATTATTAATGAAAATATATACTGACAAGCCATGGGCATTATTTGTAGTTCTTTTAAAATAGTCCTATACGATTCCCTAGATTTAGCACCTACTATTATTCTAATTACTCTTTTTTGTGGTAGGAATATACTGTTACTATCTGTGGAATTTCCCCAGAATATTATTCCAAAACTCATTACCGAGTGGAAGTATGCAAAGTATATTGTTTTTAAGGTATTGATATTTACTATCTTTTGCATAGATCTAATAGCAAAACAAGCTGAATTTAGTTTGGGGGTAATTTCTATAATATGATTTTTTCCAATTTAACACATTATCGATTTTTAAGCCAAGAAATTTGGTTGTTGTTGTTTCTAATAGGGATCTATTGTTAATTATTGCGCTAGAAATTTGCGGGGTTGAATTTGGACAGGATTTAAATTGAATTATGTTAGTTTTGTTACAATTTAATACCAATTTATTGACTGAGAACCAGTCACACATTTTGACAATCTATCGAGTTTTAACCAAACAAAGCCAACTACCTCCTGCAATGTTGTCGCAGCTGATGTTCATATGTTTAATAACTTGTCACACTGTTGTTAAAATGTTAAATAAGTATTTTCATCGTTTCCTTAACAATACAGTGGGCCGTGATATTGCGTGATGGCCGTGCTAGAAAATGTAAGTATTAAATATATAATTTATAATATAATCCGTTTCTGTATGTTATAAATTATTTATTAATATATTCACGACATAGTCTTATTCAAATATCACAAGAGTTCTCATCTTGTCGATAATTCACTAAATGAAATATCTAGTTCAAAATAAAATGTTATAACCTCAAATATTTTTTTTTAATTTTGGTGTTTCTCTAATCGTATTTTCTGCATCTATTGTCAACTGCTTAGCATGAATTTCATATTGCAGGAGGCCAAGGACATGCCGGCCAATTAAATATATCAAGGTTAGCAACTTAAATATCTTATTTAATAATAGGCATAATATTATTTACATATTTCTTTTTATTACTCTAGGAATAGTCCTACTTAACCAATCATGGCTGCTTATCCTACAATTATCACCTCCCTAGCATTTATTTCTTTGTTTACCAACATTGTACTTTCAATAATTGTATACCTTTTCAAATGATTCATGTTTATTTCATCATTCTTAATTAAAACTTTTCTATCATTTATCTTGTTTATATTATTTAGGTTATGTTACAGCTTCTGCTGTATGAGATTATGGATAGTCACGTATCAGAGATTGTTTAATATAATATATTGATAATTGAAGTAGAATGCAACTGTGCTAATGAAAATGAAACTGAATCAACAAAGCCTTCTTGACTTGTAATCGTCCATAGAGTTCAATGAAGATTGTATAGTTGGCACAACTGATAACAAGAGAACAGCTGATCATAACACACTACTGCCATCTAGCGTAATATTTGTAATGATGAGATGGTACAATAATACATTTTCAAGACAGTTTATTATTATTAAGTCTATTAAGTCAACTAGCCGTACCCGTGCGCTCCGCTGCACCCGTCAGAAATAAATATAAAGTAATTACATATTTAAAAAAGGACGTTTGATCCAGGCAACATTCGTGTTTGATAGAAGGATAAATCGTTTAATATGTTACTTAATTTAAATTGTATTTAAATAATTAAAATGCGGTCATTTTGGTCCAGAGAGCAATCATTTCGTGCAATGACAATTCCTTTAACATGTTTCTTAATTCTTATTACATGCAACCATAGTTTAATGAAGATTGACATATCATATATTAGTTTTAATGTGTATACTTTATATTACTTGCTATATGTTTCAGAAGTTACTGTAATAACATTGTAGAATTATGACCATCTAGAGAAACTACACTTTCCAATGCTGAAATAATAATTAATTAGCTTTCGATATTACTTCATACAAACACAGAAACATTCTCTGTAGGCTATCTTTCATAGCTTTCGATTGTTGTTGTCCAAGGCCCCTTATAGACGAAGTGATTTGTTTTTATTTCAGTATAGCGCCTTAGATGGCGTTGTTATTGTAATTTTAAAACTCATTTATCTCATTAAATATCAGTCCTATCAAAATTTTGTGTAGAATAAAACTTATCGGAAATTATTTTTGAAGAAACTTTTGTTACGTAAAATGTTTCATGAAAATCAATAATAAGGGAGATATTTCGATTTATTTAATTCAGGCTCCCTCATAACCCCCCTTTTAAATAAAGTATTTTGAATGCCATATAGCCTAAAATCTAAGTTACAACCAACTTAATTTATATTCCAATTTTCATATAAATCCGTTCAGCCATTATCGCGAGAAAAGGTAACAAACATCCAGACAGACAGACATACAAACAAAAATTTCAAAAAAGCGATTTTCGGTTTCAGGATGGTTAATTATACATGTTAACACCAATTATTTTTGGAAAATCGAAAATTACCAGAAAAATTTTGGCTACAGATTTATTATTATTGTAGATTAATATTTCATTGTATTAGAGTACTTCATTTCTTATAATCTTTATATATTTTCTTCTAATCGTGTAGTAGTCAAATTTCAGTCACAGATTTATCAATAAAATCAAAACCTCTTGTGAGATTTTTGTAGACAAAATTTGGCAAGCATATAAATGAAAGGCCACTGGTTTGTTTGCAACAAAAATTGGTTTTCCTCTGAAATAACCAAAATTTCTTCAATCTCCTCCCTTACCAAAACGTATTTTACCTTAATAATTATATAATTTCTGTATTTCTACTCAAGAAAGCGGCGGTATCGAGACCCACAGTTTGCGAACAATAGCGCACAGCAATTTACCAGTAATTATATGGGAGTTACATTTCTGTAGTGTCATGAAATTCAAATCAGAATAAGAGTGAAGACCACCAAAGGAGACCCGGGACGTTCGCTCATCTCGGTAGCGGCGGCCTTCGCTGTACAGACAGGAATAGATGTAATTAACCCTTTATGACTGTCATACCGGGCACCAAGCTTTATTCATTGGTCACACATTCAATTCCTTCTTCTTATTCTCTTTCTCCCTCGCACAGAGTACAACAACGGCCTATCCCACACCACGCATGTCAACGTATCAGGGATTTTGTTTAGTACTCTACGGGGCACTGCTACATCAAAGTTTCGCGCATACTTATAATTCCTTGTACGCTGGTGAGACAGTTAATATGTCATCAATTTTAATTGCATGTAAAATAATGTAAGTATATTTCATGTAAGCCCATTTCATGAATTTCAGTTAGATTCTAATGTTCCTGTTCCATTCCAGAAATAGTTCTAATCATCGCCACTCCAGGATCAGAACTTTCTGTTACGTAAATCGAAAATTTATCAGTAACTAGCCGTACCCGTGCGCTCCGCTGCATCCGTTAGAAATAAATATAAAGCAATTACATAATTAAAATAAGACATTTGATCCAGGAAACATTCATGTTTGATAGAAGGATAAATAGTTTAATATGTCACTTAATTTAAATAATTAATGAGCTATTTTAATCTTACCTGTCCTGGATTCACTCAGAAGTTACTGTAATAACATTATAGCATTATGTCCATCTAGAGAAACTACACTTTCCAATGGTGAAATAATAATTAATTATACAAATGGTTAAATAGCTTTCGATATTATTTCATACGAACACAAAAACATTCTTTGTAGGCTATGTTTAATAGCTTTTGTTTGTTGTTGTCCAAAGCCTCTTATAGATGAAGTCATTTGTTTTTATTTCATTTCAGTCGCTTAAGATGGCGTTGTTATTGTAATTTTAAAACTAATTTATCTCATTAAATATCAGTCCTATCAAAATTTTGCATATAATAAAACTTATCGTAAATTATTTTTAAAGAAACGTTTGTTATGTAACATTTTTCATGAAAATTAATAATAAGGGAGATATTTCGATTTATTTAATTCAGGCCCCCTTATAACCCCCCTTTTAAATAATGTATTTTGAATGCCATATAGCCTAAAATCTAAGTTACAACGAACTTAATTTATATTCCAATTTTCATATAAATCGCTTCAGCCATTATCACGTGAAAAGGTATCAAGCATCCAGACAGACAAACAGACATACAAACAAAAATTTAAAAAAAGCGATTTTCGGTTTCAGGGTGTTAGTTATATACGTTAGGACAAATTATTTCTGGAAAATCGAAAATTACCAGAAAAATTTTGGCTACAGATTTATTAGTAGTACAGATTTCATATCCTGTCATGGTATTTCCTATGATAAATACCTCCATGATTAAATATCGTCCCATTATAGGCATAAGGGCCAACGTAACAATCTGTTGAGATTACAGGAGAGAGAAAAATGTTGCTATTTTAAGCAGCTGCAATTGCTTCAAAGGACATTAAAGAGTTTATTTTGAACTACAAAATTAATGTTAAATTGAGACCTTAACCTCGCTTTTGAAACACGCATTTCAAATCATAATTTTACAGAGCTTTTGAGTACTAAAACACAAAACTTTCAATGAAACTCAAACTTACTTATAATAATTGTTCATTCTAAAAATCTAGCGATGATAAAGCCAGTTTCTATTTGATAAGTGGCAAAATAACTCCAAACAATTAGCAAAACCCTCATTCAACAGTCATGAGAAGCGACATTCACAGCGTAAGGAAATGGATTCAAACAAGAAATATCGCACAACTACAGCATTATAAACGAAGAACTGTGAGTTTGGAAGTTACTTTTTGTGCTTCGTCCCACTCTGACATATTTAAAAGGAAAAAGTAATAAATCATAATGAAGTCCGTTATAACATCGTTTACACAATGCGAACATAGGACGTTGGAATTTTAGTATCATCAGGTATCATCAACGTCGGTCCTACCAACTAACATTTTCTCACTTACGGCCACAATACTGTGAGAAAGCGCCAGTCCTTTTGGTGAGTGCCAAAAAATATGGTATACCCTAGAATTACATGGTGAACAAAACTCATTTGTGAAAAAATGGGACATGTGAAGTGGACAGACAGAATAAGAAATTAAGCTGTGTTGGAAAGTGGGTGAAAAAATAATGATGCTGAAACTGCTCAGGAAGAGAAAAAGGAATTGGCTGGGTCACTGGCTGAGAAGAAACTGCCTACTGAAGGATGCACTGGAAGGAATGGTGAACGAGAGAAGAGTTCGGGGCAGAAGAAGATATCAGATGATAGACAACATTAAGATATATGGATCATATGAGGAGACTAAGAGGAAAGCAGAAAATAGGATACATTGGAGAAATCTGGGCTTGCAGTGAAAGACCTGCTTTTTGGTAGAACACTGAATGAATGAATGAATGAATGAATGAATGAATGAATGAATGAATGAATGTTACGTTGGCCCTTATGCATATGATGTACTTCAGAATAAAACAGTAAGTTCGATCAATTTATTGAGATCAGAGTGCTGCATTGGAGTTAAATCGCTCGCTTGAACTCGGTCGAGTGTCGCACCCTCGAGTGAGATACGATCGGTCGCGATACGCTCGTAATAAATAGAAGCACAGTACAAGGTCATCTCACCGACATGTCTTATCTTGTATGGAAGGCGACAGATAAGATACACATATGTTTTGCTCACACGGTAAAAATAAGGCTTTATTTTCTGCGTTTATGACAAACGTTTAATGGAACGTACCAAAACAGGAACATGAAGTTATAAATAAAATAGTATGAAAAACTTCGATATACAGTTATTATTGCTAATTAATAATTATTCAATATTTGATTTACACATATATAATATGATAGGTCCATACATAGTGTTCCGCCTATATACTGCGACAATGTAGAAACGTTTTACAAAATATTATTGATATAGCAGTAGATTAATAACAATATTAGTACAGAGATAACGTCACAGAAAATATAATAAAACGAATAATCATGCTGCACATCTGTTACAGACGCAAAGATTGACACACTAATTATTATTATTATTATTATTATTATTATTATTATTATTATTACTAGAAAACTTGATACAGTTCTTGCATTATCGTGATTGTGTTCTCCGTTTATAATAATTACATTTACATCCAATAACATCTATCAGATGTGGCAAAAACAAAATCACTCCTGTGAAGAAAAAAAAACATTTACCTACAACATTTATATTACATTTTAAAGCAAGTTTTGTAGTTGTACTATGGAAAGGTTAGTTAAACACTGCAAAGTTTTGAAATGATAAACATCTATGATGTTACTACACAGTTCATCACTGTAACAGGAACGAATGTCTAACGCTCGGCTTATACCGTTTGAGGATTTATCGCTCGTGACAATTTTACCCATCATGCATGTGCGCTACCTATCGGATTATGCTATGAACTACTTGGCGCTCGAGCAGAAACGTCCGATGCAGACCTCTGATTGGGAATCTGCAAGTCTAAACTCTAAACAGTGTGCTAGTCGTTAGTACTAATTTAACTTCTTGTACCCTTCTTTTCAGTAAAGTAATTACTTTTCCCCGTCAAATTTCAATCAATTCTACGTCTATATCCCGACAGCGACAGACCCACCCTAGGGTCGTCGACTCTGTCACGGCTGTACGAGGCCCCTAAAAACAAAAGCACGTCACATTATGATGCTGTTACAGAGTTTATGACCTCACAAAATAAGGGCGAGTTTAATTCTTTTTCCTCTCCCTGCCGGCGGCTTCTGCAAACCGCTCGTTTGATGACCAAGGAAACGCAGAGCGGGCGAGGAACCCGACCTCAGCTTGTGGGTGCGATACAGACTGCAGGCATTCCAAGGATTTGCACTGTTGCCGCTACGTACCGTCCTCTCCTGTCTTGCATCGCCACCTCCTCTTTTCCGTTAAGTTTCTTCCTGTACCCTTCAATTTACTTGGGCCTACTTGTCAACCTTTCTCCCAATCCATTATTTTCTTCATTACCTTCCATTCCTCCCTTCGAATCCTACAACTCCGTCCCTTTTCTTCCTATTTCACCCTCGTCCCATCTTTCTCTCTCCCTCCACGCCTACTCTCCCCTTTTTGCTGTCCACCCATTCCACTCCATCAAGTCAGTGAGATGCTGGAAGTGAAATATTGAACTACCAAATGTAAGAAGAGCAAGGCCTACGAGCCAACGTCCCCAAGTCTCGACAGAGATGAACGATCATCCGACCAGTACGAGGGTAACGTGATTCCCCAGCCAATGTAACTGGTTTTCAAAACAATACAATGCAAGTAACTCTTCTACATTTTCTGGAAAAAGATTGTGCATTCTATCAGTTAATATTGTTTTGTACTGCATACTTGAATCGTGCTACATTTATTACAGATAACTCAAGCTAGGAAGCTGCCTGGAGAGGGGACGTAGTACAGCGAACGAAGGGGGCCCACCTACGCTCCGATACCTATGTATAGTCACGTTATCTGAAAAGTTGACCTCTTGCCAATGTATTCAAGGTGCATCTTCCCTATAATATATCGAGGAGTATTTTAATACGAGTACATAATAATTCGTTTAATATTATTGGTGCTAAAGATTTATTTTCTAATTGCAAAGGTATATTCATTAGTATAATATATGATTGAGCTAAATGTTCCATCATTCTTTTGTTTATCTGTGCCCGAAGTGTAGATTATAGTGTTGTCATTAAATTTTAATTTTTCACTGTAAATGGAGGAAAACAGATCACTTATTTATCTGCACAATATGAACAAACAATTAAAGGAAGAGACAATTGAGTTCCTATTTAGTCATTCCAAAGCATACATGAGCACAATTTTCGGTTACGTGAGGCACTCGATTTGAAATAGTGTCTTTACTAAGAGAGGAGACTGCAGAGTAGGATGGGAAATATAAACTGCTGTGACCTGCGTCACCTTATCGTAATGGCTAAGGCGGTCAGTGGCGAATTATTAGGAAAGCGCTTGGTTAACGTGAGAGACTCGAAAACTGTTATTCAATTTGGCAAATTAATTCGGCACCTTTAATCATAAATCTCTTTACTATTTCTCCATCATTGAATTGATTTAAATCACAGGCGAGAAATTGCGTAACTAGCCAATAATATTCCATCACGTTGTCTACGTTTATTTTCTTGAATATTCTGGCGTTTCTCAAGATTACGTAATAGATTTGCACGTTCTCGATCTAAAATAATTTCAGAAAATCATATTTCGTTTTCTACGCACATTTGATATATATATTTTTTTTTTTATAAATTTCTTTTGGAAATAATACGTACAAACAACATTTAATTCCTCGTACCTTTTAATGCAGCGTGTTTAAGGTATAATGTTGTATTTATTATACTATGCAAATGTTAAGATCATAAATTTTCTTCGGAATAGTACGAAAAATAACATTTAATTTGTCTTACCTTCTAATTCAGCATGTTCTTTATGACATAAGGAGTAATGTCGTTGTATATTAAATGTATTAATGCCTAATAGGATTTTCGAGCATAACATACATCGTATGTTCTCCCCTTCTAAACAGCAAAAAAAGAAAAAAAAACTCTTCCGCCCATTTCTCATGAAATAATAGTTTTCTAACGCGTACACACTGCTTTGATAATGCCATTATGCCACCACTGATATTGCTTATGAAACTGAGTTAGAACCTGCCCACGCCTAGGAGCTGCGTGAGGGAGGAACGGGGACTGTGAAGATGTCACTCAGAGCGATAAGTTCTGTGAAGGTCAGTGAGGCATTATTTCTCAAGTGAGGCACGATGCCCATCTCTGTTCCAAAGGGATCTCCTTTACTCCCGATAAATCTCCATCTGAATCGCTGCTTACTTCTTTTCCTCCTTCTCCTCCTCCTCCTTCTTCTTCTTCTTCTTCTTATTCTTCTTCTTATTCTCCAGACTTCTCACCTAAATGAATAATGCAATTGTCCGTCTTACCTTCTAATTCAGCATGTTCTTTATGACATAAGGAGTAATGTCGTTGTATATTAAATGTATTAATGCCTAATAGGATTTTCGAGCATAACATACATCGTATGTTCTCCCCTTCTAAACAGCAAAAAAAGAAAAAAAAAACTCTTCCGCCCATTTCTCATGAAATAATAGTTTTCTAACGCGTACACACTGCTTTGATAATGCCATTATGCCACCACTGATATTGCTTATGAAACTGAGTTAGAACCTGCCCACGCCTAGGAGCTGCGTGAGGGAGGAACGGGGACTGTGAAGATGATGTCACTCAGAGCGATAAGTTCTGTGAAGGTCAGTGAGGCATTATTTCTCAAGTGAGGCACGATGCCCATCTCTGTTCCAAAGGGATCTCCTTTACTCCCGATAAATCTCCATCTGAATCGCTGCTTACTTCTTTTCCTCCTTCTCCTTCTCCTCCTCCTCCTTCTTCTTCTTCTTCTTCTTATTCTCCAGACTTCTCACCTAAATGAATAATGCAATTGTCCGCAGCTTCTTCTATTAGGAGACTCTGCTTCACATATTCGTCTTCATATTTAATGGATTGTTCACACTTCTTCTTCCAAGATTCTTCCGTGATTTCATTAATTTTTTTCTTGTCAGTGCTATGTCGTCATCCATTTTGAATGTAGTGTTGTTTGCAGCAATCCTAGTTAACGCCATCTTAGAAACTCCTATTGCTGCTGTCTCTCTTTCCCGCATCTTCATAACATCCATGAGAAATATCCCGGCTTCCCTTTCTTTTTCAAGAGTTCCATCACATCGCGAGTTTGACTATGAAGAACTTTGCCCGATAATGTACTACTCGTCATAATAGAAGCAATACTTCTATCACAAATGACAGCCACATATAGACATGTTCTTACACAGAATACAGCCTTCGCAACTTTTATTAGAACTGAGCTGTACCGTTCTAAACGACATTTCATACAAGTTGAGAGGATGCTAAGGTATTTCTTTCCCCTTCTACTGTCCCTGAGTCCGTCTGTAACAGACCGGTAGCTGTTACCTCTTATACCTGCACCCCCTCAAGTTGTACACACAAGAAAATAAAATATTAAATAACGTACATAAGTGGATATAAAATACAGTGACACATATGTTTGACAATTACATGTTTCAGTATATTTTAGTGTGTTCTTACAATATTTTCAACTAATAATTAATTAAATTAAGGGATGTTAGTTTTTATTATGAAGTCAAGGGGAAGTGACACAGTGCAGACTCCCATTCTGTATGCTGTAGAGCAGCAACTAGCAGTGAAGAAAACATTGATCTTCTGCTGTCAGTAGCTTTTTAATGTGCCAGTTGATATAAACAACAATAAAATGAAATATAAACGCTTAGTTATAGATTTTCGAAATATAGATTACCGGTAAACATTTTCAATAATAAGGATTTTCACTATGTTCAAAGTCAATTAGTCGAACGTTAGTAAGATGGACAGCAGCATCTTCCCCTTCACGGATGGTAAAGAGTGTGAGTAGAGGGAAAAGCCTATCAGCCAAACTGAAATGGGGATTAGTCCACAGTGCACAGCAGTAGGCGGACAGTGGTAGGGGAGAAGAGCTCTATGCGCCTGCGCGAACGAGACAGCTTGCCAGTTTGAGGCATCTGTACTTCCCGCGCCGTAGCGTCGTGGTCTAAGAAATCAAGCCTGGACTCGCGTTACGGAAAACCCGCTGATTCCAGTTCTAACAGAGGAGGACTATTCTCATCAAATTTCGGCCAGTGTATGAGACTGGTGTCCACGCAGCACAGTGATGAATTTCGAAAGCTACAACAGTGGCGAAATACGGTTACGAAAGCCGGCTATGACGGCTGGGGAGGGATCATCACTCTGACCACACGTTAACACCATTCTGGTTGGATGATCGTCCACCTCTGCCAAGTCATGTAGACGTGAGCCAAGGTTCTTCGTGGGCTGTCGCGCCACGGACTTATTTATTTATTTATTTATTTATTTATTTATTTATTTATTTATTTATTTATTTATTTATTTATTTATTTATTTATTTATTTATTTATTTATTTATTTATTTATTTATTTATTTACCTGTTCCATCACCACTACTATTCACTATTTACGTAAATGACATCCCCTCGACTCTACCCCACTGTAAGCGTCACCTCTACGCAGACGATTTACAAATCTATATCCATACAACCCCTGACTCACTCAATGACGCGATACGAAATCTTAACGAGGACCTTGAATCTATATCTGCATGGGCCAGAAAGTTTGGTTTGACTCTCAGTGCAAGAAAATCACAAGCAATCCTAGTGGGACAGCAACGTCTATTATGCAACATTACTCCTGCTCTTCCAGTCAAGTTAAACGACACAATAATCCCTTTTGCTTCCTGTGTTAAAAACCTTGGAGTTTACTTTGATACACATTTAAACTGGAATAACCAAGTAACCCATATTACCAAAAAAGTGCTTTCCATACTACATTCCTTAAACAGCATTCGAAAATTCCTTCCGCTATCACTCAAGAAAATACTAGTGGAAACACTAGTAATGCCCCATTTCGATTATTGTGATTTTCTACTGACTGACCTCAATGTCAACCAGTCGCAAAGATTACAACGTGTTCATAATTCTTGTGTTCGCTTCGTCTGCGATGTCCGTCGCGCTGACCACATTACCCCATCCTTCCAAACTCTAAACTGGCCACGGCTTAACGAACGTAGAAATTTTCATTCTCTTGTTCTCCTTTTCCAAGTCCTTCACACCTCTACACCTACCTACCTTGCCTCCCGTTTCAGTTACCTGTCATCATATCATAATCTCTTCACACGCACGCAAAATAGCCGCATGCTAGCCACACCAACACATAAGACATCATCGTATTCATCATCATACACAATCTCGCTCTCGCGCTTGTGGAATACCCTACCCAGTGACATCAGAGACTGTCGGAATTTAGTAGCGTTCAAAAGCAAGCTTATTAAGCATTTTCTTACTGCGTAGAATAGGTTTAATTTGTACTTAATCAGTAAAAGAAATGCTTCCCCCTTTTTAACTTTTACAATAAAATGTCTAGCTTTTATTAATCAGTTAATCTTTTAGTACTTACTTTGATTTTTATTGTATCTGTAAATTTAATATTAATTGTAATTATAATTGTAATTGTATTCTTAATATTGCAGTTGTAATCCCCTGGTAGAGGGGAAGAGATGGCCTGATGGCCTTATCTCTACCAGGTTAAATAAATAAATAAAATAATAGCGTTAACAGACTAACGTTCTTATCGCATCCAAGTTCTTGAAGTTTCCGAGGAAAAAATTAGGAGAAAAAAGTTTCGTACCGCGCTGATATTCTCATGGGAGCAGATAAAAAAAAAAGTCAATTTTTTTCTTCCATCATGTTAATAATGTCAAAACAAGTACTTGTACAAATTTTGGCCACTCGAGCGCAATTACGAGTGCCGTAAAAATAAGTTTCCCTGGAGCTGTTTATAGGAAGACAACACTTCACTGAAAAAATTTATTGAAACAGACAGAAGAACTGTTGAGCTATTTTTGAACATATTCCCCACTGGAATTGAGACAGTTCTCATACCATGGGATGATCAACAGAGAGGTGCAGACGCTGTCACACACTGGTTCCGATCCCAGGCGGCAGATTTCTACGACACAGGGATACAAAACCTGATCTCACGTTATGACAAATTTCTCAATTCCGGTGGGGAATATGTTCAAAAATAGCTCAATAATTGCTGTATCTTTCCCAATAGATCTTTCCATGAAAGTGTTTTTCTTTCTGTAAACGGCCCCAGGGAAACTTATTTTTTACGGCCCTGGTAATTGAGCTCTAGTGGCCAAAATTTGTATAAGCACTTTTGACATTATTAACACGATGAAAGAAAAAAAAAGTAACTTTTTTATCTGCCCCCATGAGAATGTTTGCTTGTTAGCTTTAAATATCTCTACATTGCACTAACTAGCAATAAGGCTATTTACTGTCAGAAAATTGCCGTCCATAAATATCTGTGCTGCTTCTGAACAGTGCCAGCTTACAGTAATTCAGGGATATTTTGTTGTGTTAATTTGTGCACTATCTATACTAACAATAAATCTGTAGCCGAAATTTTTCTGGTAATTTTCGATTTTCCAAAAATAATTGGTCCTAACATATATAATTAACCACCCTGAAATCGCTTTTTTCAAACTTTTGTTTGTCTGTCTGTCTGTATGTTTGTTACCTTTTCACGCGATAATGGCTGAACCGATTTCGATGAAAATTTGAATATAAATTAAGTTCATTGTAACTTAGATTATAGGCTATATGGCATTCAAAATACATTATTTAAAAAGGGGGTTATAAGGGGGCCTGAATTAAATAAATCGAAATATCTCGCTTATTATTGATTTTTGTGAAATATGTTACATAACAAAAGTTTCTTTAAAAATGATTTCTGATAAGTTTTAGTCTCTGAAAAATTTTGATAGGACTAATATTTAATGAGATAAATGAGTTTTAAAATTAAAATAACTGCCATCTAAGGCGGTGTATTGAAATAAAAACAAATGACTTCGTCTATAAGGGGCCTTGGACACAACAATCGAAAGCTATGAAAGATAGCCTACAGACAATGTTTCTGTGTTTGTATGAAGCTAAATTAACCGATTTGTATAAATAATTATTATTTCATCATTGGAAAGTGTAGTTTCTCTGGATGGACATAATGCTATAATGTTATTACAGTAACTTGTGAGTGAATTGAGGACAGGTAAGATTAAAATAGCTTCGTATGCACAGAAAACTTGATATGTTATTCTGTATATTCATTTCCTGTATTTCTTGTAATAATGTTTATGAACATATTCATCTTTATCTCAGAGAATTAACGAACAACGAGAGTGTATTGATTTAGTATGCAGTAATAGTACGTTAGCTTAACAATCCATTATTTTATAATTCAAATTTTAACTATGCTCAATTGAATCGTGTTAGAATACATAAAATACATATGCAATAAATGCAATGCAAAAAAATTGGGTAATGAGCCAAGCAGATTATGTTGCGCTGTTGTAAAAGTTGTTCCTCCTGAGATTCAAGAGCTCCCACAACAAATTAAAAACTTTCTAATTCGAGTACATCCGTTATCAACACACTTTTTCATAATATAATAAAAAGGTAAAGGTAAAGGTATCCCCGTAACATGCCATGAAGGCACTTGGGGGGCATGGAGGTAGAGCTCCATGCTTTCCATGACCTCGGCACTAGAATGAGGTGGTGTGGTCGGCACCACGCTCTGACCGCCTTTTACCCCCGGGAAAGCCCCGGTACTCAATTTTATAGGAGGCTGAGTGAATTTTTCATAATATAATATAATATAAAAATAATAATAAATCTGTAGCCAAAATTTTTCTGTTAATCTTCGCTTTTCCAAAAATAATTGGTAATAACAATTAAGAAACACGTTAAAGGAATTGTCATTGCACCAAATGAGTTTCTCTGGATCAAAATGATCGCATTTTAATATTTTAAATACAATTTAAATTAAGTAACATATTAAACGATTTATCCTTCTATCAAACACGAATGTTCCCTGGATCAAATGTCCTATTTTAATTATGTAATTACTTTATATTTATTTCTAACGGGTGCAGCGGAGCGCACGGGTACGCCTAGTATTAAATAAAATCGCTGGTGGCATTTTCTTTTTTTACCCTCTTATCTTGGAGCCTGTAACTTGATAGGGTAGAATGGATGGCTTGGGTTTTTCAAATGGTTCGTGGAGATCATGTCTATTGTCTCCTTGTTGTCTCTGGAAATACCGGTTCAAAGGTAGAGTTATAGAAATATTAACGGAGAAAGAAAACTCGTACACGATATGAAAAAAAAAAGTGAACATTTTCATGAAATAGGCCTATGAATATTTTACAAAACATTCTGAAATAGGAACATATTGTTTGCATTTTGCATTCTACACATCGTGAAACGTGAAAACCCTCGTTTCCAAGGTTCAATGAAATTTCATTTTTCGCCTCTCTTATGTTGGCCAATAGTTTGCTGTGCATCTGGGGCTAGAAGCTCTAAAATAAACTTTTACTGAAAAGAAATCGGCGTGACCTGGGCTGGCTATAGTTAGTATAAGGAACTGTTATGGTCCAAGACTGCCATATAGAGGCATATATATATATATATATATATATATATATTGAAGAATATTTAATATGCAGTATAAACGAGTTTTGAGACGTAGGATATCACAAAATGATTGTTCGTTACTTGGTCTAATTTGAATCAAGCTGTACTAGTAGTTTCTGAGAACAGGAACATTCAAGATTGGAAAGCGTCGCTTTGATAAAGATGCTCTAAATTCTATTGCAGGTTCTATGTAGTTTAACATGCCTCAAAACACGTATTTATAGGGCGTTAGTGATACCTTTAATAAACCATTTATATTCTGATTCAGAACAGAACGGTAGATTTAATTTAATTAAAATTGAAAAATTAACTCTATATGTAGATGAAATTATCGGGGATCATCAGTGTGGTTTTAGGCGTAATAGATCAACTATTGACCAGATATTTTGTATTCGACAGATAATGGAGAAAAAAATGGGAGTATAAGGGTACAGTACATCAGTTATTCATAGATTTCAAAAAGGCATATGACTCGGTTAAGAGAGACGTTTTATATAATATTCTTATTGAATTTGGTATTCCCAAGAAACTAGTTCGATTAATCAAAATGTGCCTCAGTGAAACTTACAGCAGAGTTCGTATAGGTCAGTTTCTGTCAGATGCGTTTCCAATTCACTGTGGGCTAAAGCAGGGAGATGCACTATCACCTTTACTTTTTAACTTCGCTCTAGAGTATGCCATTAGGAAAGTTCAGGATAACAGAGAGGGTTTGGAATTGAACGGGTTACATCAGCTGCTTGTCTATGCGGATGACGTGAATATTTTAGGAGAAAATCCACAAACGATTAGGGAAAACACGGGGATTTTACTGGAAGCAAGTAAAGAGATAGGTTTGGAAGTAAATCCCGAACAGACTAAGTATATGATTATGTCTCGTGACCAGAATATTGTACGAAATGGAAATATAAAAATTGGAAATTCATCTTTTGAAGATGTGGAGAAGTTCAAATATCTAGGAGCAACAGTATCAAATATAAATGATACTCGGGAGGAAATTAAACACAGAATAAATATGGGAAATGCCTGTTATTATTCGGTTCAGAAACTTTTATCATACAATCTGCTGTCGAAAAGTCTGAAAGTCAGAATTTAAAAAACAGTTATATTACCGATTGTTCCGTATGGTTGTAAAACTTGGACTCTCACTTTGAGAGAGGAACAGAAATTAAGGGTGGTTGAGAATAAGGTGCTTAGGAAAATATTTCGGGCTAAGAGGAATAAAGTTGCAGGAGAATGGAGAAAGTTACAGGAACAGAGATTAAGGGTGTTTGAGAAAAGAGCTGTAGATTTAATTTAATTAAAACTGAAAAATGTTATTTTTTATAGTTTTTCTTACATCTATGGAAATTTAACATTGTCAACCCAGTAATAAAAGGCATTTTGCAGTGACCTGCAGTATAACAAAGCGGGGGGACCCAGATCTGCTGCTGAAGTGCTGTTTGCAGGAACCAGAATGAGTACTTGCGGTTAAACTCGGCCGGCCATTAAACAATCAAACCTTCAGATAAGATAGGTAATGGTGCCACAGAAAACAGCTGCGAGCGGATATCTGGCACCTGTAACCACAACGACAGGAAACAAGGCCTTAAACATAAAAATTCCATCTATTTTGTGTGAAAAGTGGTCTTTTAAACAGAATGCAGCATCTCTTTTGAAATTACTTACGAGAGCGATCAATTCGGTGTCACAAAGGATGGCCTTGTCAACTCACAATTCTTGTGACAGAATTCACTTGTTTGCGGTGCCGTTGTATCATGGGAAATTTTTGGCCAAATCATTAACGACTCCACTATGACCGCAGCGGGCTCGAGGTTGTATGCAGAGACACCCGGAGGGGACCCTGAGGTTTTACACAAACGCGCGGATTAACTTCCAGTCTTTTGTTGTCGCTTGCCGAGTCTTGACTGGACAGAAATGCGTCCTCTGTCAGTATCGTCAAAACTTATTATATTTCAAGAATAACACAAAAGTTGTGGGAAAAGAATACAATACGATTAAATTGCTTAGTTGAATTGTTTCATACGTTACATAAAATAATTTTGTGCGAGATCGTGCGTATTTGCTTGTTTTCCGCACAGAACCAATACGCGGTAAGTGTGAAATACCACATTCAGTATTCCCAATGTAACACACATAACAATTTCCCTCTTCTTACCGCTTAAGCGTGACATTCATTTTACTGCTTTAGGCTTTTAACATATTATTTTTAGAGACGTTTAACATAGTAATAATTATAAATTGGAAACTTACCACTGCAATTTCACCTAAATTGCACTGTTAATTATTGTTTTCAAATATTTGCAAAAATTAAGTAAAGTCTACTACTCCACAAAACTTATTGCATTCCTGATAGAAGTAACATTAAGGAAGCCGTGAAAAAAAAATCAACAAGATTCCAGATGCCGATGTTATTACTGCAATATGTTATATAAATAATATTGTTAAAATATTAAAATGAAAAATAAATCATTACATAACCTTACCGTTTGTTTTAAGTTCGCATTTATAGACTGCGGGAAAAAAAAGACAGACGTATATCACGGCCTGCTGGAGTATAGTAAACACAGAAAACATTTTATAGCAACAATGTTGAAGAAAGATATTTTGGTTTTCTGAAGTTCCCGTCATTAAACAGAAACAAATATGGAGATTTCATTGCAACTAATTAGAAATTCGTCTTTCAGGTATGTAATAAACGATCTTCGCACAAAATAATGTACGATACATGAGCGGTATGTTTGTTTTCATGTTCTCGGAAATTAAAAAAGCTCAACTACGTTTCGCTTTTTCAACCTTTTCCTCGACCATGAAAACGTCAACATACCGCTTTTGTTACGTATATTACTATTGTTATTGTTATTGTCCTTAAAAATAACATTCCCGCCCTTTCCAACTTTTTAAGTATAAATTTCAAACTTCAAAGCTATATATCCCACAAATTGCAACCTGTTCATAATGCGTGTGTTCGTTTCATTTGTAATTCCGCTACTACGATCACATTTCGCCTTCTTTCGATAAATTATTGTGGCTCAGGTTAAATGAGAGGAGAAAGTTACATTCCCTTTCTCTCTTATACCGAATTTTGCACACCTCTACTCCCTCTTACTTATCTGTCCGATTCCACAGTCTTTCTCGGTATCATCACTTAAATACTCGGTCACAATATGATAACGCGCTAGAAATACCACTGCACACATCATCTCTTTATTCTTCATCTTTCACTGTTGCTACTTCTCGTCACTGGAATTCTCTGCCGCCTGAAGTCAAGGGCTGCCGAACTTTAATTTCCTTTAAATGTAAATTATAAAAATATCTTATGATAAGTTGCCAGACCTAACGCGTTGCAAATATTTAATGGAATGTGTTCCACTGTATTTCTTTTTATTTTTTTTTTTGTTTCTTATTTTTATTGTGTAATCATGTAAATCGTGTTTATTTATCACTTAACGCCAATATATCCCTCTGTGTTGTTTTTTTTATTATTAATCTATTTTTGTGTACATTTTATTCAATTGTCGGTTTCTGGTTTAATTATGTAAATCCTACTTAATTGTAATCTAATACTAATAATATATTAATGTGTTTATTTTTATTTTTACTGTGTACATTTTTTTATTGAATTATCGGCTTCTGTTTTTATGTGATTCGTATTTGATTCTAACAACATTAATATGTATTCCACTAGGCTTATTTTTATTTTATGAGGTAAATTTGTATGTAACTACCTCTTTTGATCTCATTATGCACCTAAATTGTATCAGTATGTAATTACTTAATTCTGATCCAGTTAGATGTTCAACTATGTAAGCAAGTATTAATCCTGGTTGAGTGTAAGAGAAGGCCTTACGGCCTTAACTCTGCCAGGTTAAATAAAGCCATTATTATTATTATTATTATTATTATTATTATTATTATTATTATTATTATTATTATTATTATTATATAAAAAGTTCGCACAATGTCACAACAATCACAAAGAGGTCGCAACCGTCACATACTTTAAAAAAAGATACTCAATACACAGAGCTAGAGCATCATATCTAAATAGAGTGATTGAGTAAAAGCGTTCAAAAATTAAACGATAAATAGAATATGTCCCATCTCTAATGTTCAAGTCATAATGTCCGCTCATCTAAAATGTCCAAACCTAAAATGTTTCCTCATCCAAAATATTCTCTGTCTATTACTACTTCTCAGTCATCTATTATCATTAGACTCAATAGTAAGTAGAATTCAGGTATGGGTCATTCCATGTAAACTTTCACCTAACTAATACAATTTTAAAGTTAATGGATTTGACAAATAATAATTACTTTCATGTTTACTGGCAAGTAACAACCAAATACTGGTCCTGTGGATTATGCAATATTTTACAAATTTTCACATTTATAGAGTGGGTAAAATTAAATGTCTTGAATTTATAATTACGCTTTGCTGTCTAATGTACTTATCTATGGCTCTTAAGGAACCGGAGGTTCATTGCCGCCCTCACATAAGCCCGCCATTGGTCCCTATCCTGAGCAAGATTAATCCAGTCTCTACCATCATATCGCACCACCATCAAATCCATTTTAATATTATCCTCCCATCTACGTCTCAGCCTTCCCATAGGTATTTTTCCCTCCAGTCTCCCAACTAACACACTATAGGCATTTCTGGATTCGCCCATACGTGCTACATGCCCTGCCCATCTCAAACGTCTGGATTTAATGTTCCTAATTATGTCAGGTGAAGAATACAATGCGTGCAGTTCTGTGTTGTGTAACTTTCTCCATTCTCCTGTAACTTCATCCCTCTTAGCCCCAAATATATGTTCCTAAGCACCTTATTCTCGAACACCCTTAACCTCTGTTCTTCTCTCAAAGTGAGAGTTCAAGTTTCACAACCACACAGAATCTACAATCTCTATTGTAATGTTTTCTTAGATATTCTGAAGTACTACTTCTGTAATCATTCTTATGTAGGTATGTATACTTTTGCTGGATGAGTGGAAGAGAAGGCCTTACGACCTTAACTCTGCCAGCTAAAATAAGTTATTATTATTATTATTATTATTATTATTATTATTATTATTATTATTATTATTATTATTATTATTAAGCCGTGTAGAAATAAATTTTGAACAAACTTAAACCTGAAGTTCTATTGATAAAAATATTTTCTTCCGTGGATTGTAGTACAAATGTCACAACCGTCACAATAGAATGACCCAGATACACGCACGAGTCAGACTTATCTAACACCCGTGCTCTGCGGCTGATCCTCATCTCGGGGAGTTTGTTGAGTGGAGTGTACGAAGCTGTTTTATTAATCGCACGGTGTGATGACTGGCTCCGCCACCTGCTGGGAAGGCGCTGCAATCGTCTCCACAGATCTGTTCTTGTCACTATGGCACAGACAAAACCCAGTCCGTGACCCCTGGAATGCGGGATGGGTCCATTCAGGAGAAGAATAGCAGGATCCCTCTCATTACGCATGCGCGTCATTCCAAATTCCTATATATTATTTTTATTGTTGTTATTGTTTATTATTATTGATATTAGTTTTATTTTCTTGGATGAAAATATGTACATTGTAAACCACAATGACCGAAATTTATCACCATCACCATCATCATCGTCACCAAGCACGTTCGTGTTGCAATTGTTTCTAGCCGCCAGATCTGATTCTCGGTACCGGACTGTGACGGTTCACAATAGTGGGGAAGGGGCGAGAGAAAGAGTGCAATACTTAAACAATATATTATTCATCTTGATTACACAACTTTTAACACTGTATCACTTCGGAATATGTATGATAAGACTTTCGTGTGTTAAATTCTAACGTACCTTGTTTACATGTTTCGACCTATTTATGGGTCATCCTCAGAACTGGTCGTTGTTGGTCTTGGCGCCACTTGTTCTGTTTCTGGTACACTGACTACTCAACATACCAATGAACCAACAGGATTACAACGAAGAGCTAAACACAATCAAATACATAGCACAAGAAAACGGATACAACCCTAACATAATAGACAACATAATACGTAAGACAAAACAAAACCACAAAAAACAGAAGAATACAACACAAACACAAAAACACAAAAAATACATCACACTAACATACGAAAACAAAAACACACATAAAATTGCAACCTCATTCAAGAAATTAAACTACAACATCGCATACAGAACAAATAACACTCTACAAAAACATCTCAACACACAAACAAACAAATACAACCACACAGGCGTATACAAACTCAAATGTAATACCTGCAACAACTTCTACATAGGACAGACAGGCAGATCATTTCAAACACGTTACAAAGAACACATCACAGCCATAACAAAATTACAAAACACTTCCACATATGCAGAACACATCACAAATGCCAACCACACCTACAGTGACATCAACACAGATATGGAAATACTGCACATCCAACCAAAAAGCCAGAAACTCAACATACTAGAACAATATGAAATATACAGACACACGAAAACACACCCCAACGATATTCTCAACACACAACTCAGTTTCAAAACACATACACTCTTTGCTCTACACTACGAACGCACCCACACAGGAAACAAGAGACGTCAAGACCAACAACGACCAGTTCCGAAGATGACTGAAAATAGGTCGAAATATGTTAATAAGGTACGTTAAAATTTAACACAAGAAAGTTCTTATCATACATATTCCGAAATATATTATCTGTTATTGTCCCTCGTCATTAAAGAATATCATTCACTGCCCAATTACAGTCATTGGTACACAGTAATTAGAGCCCCACAGTGTGGCAGGTATGAAGTAGTGCAAATCTTTGAAGAATTATTGTAATCAGTCGTTGCAAATCCAGCAGTTTTAGTTGAGATTTAAATCATTCCTGAGGTTATATGTCCTCGAACAGTTAACTGAACAGGGAGAAGAGTACAACAAGGATGTCCTTTATCATCAATATCTACTTGGAGGACTCAGTGAAGA
The DNA here is from genome assembly GCF_040183065.1 of Periplaneta americana. Classification (NCBI taxonomy): domain Eukaryota; kingdom Metazoa; phylum Arthropoda; class Insecta; order Blattodea; family Blattidae; genus Periplaneta; species Periplaneta americana. The sequence continues at coordinate 178,735,527 of NC_091128.1, forward strand.
ACATTTTCCAGAACATAGGAAGAGGACTGATAGTAGGAGGAAGAAGAAGAATAATGTGCATAAGGTTTGCTTATGATATGGCGTTGTTAACAGAAGAGGAGACGATACTAAGGAATATTCTACTGCAGGTAAATGGCAGTTGTGAGCAGAATGGGATGAAAATAAATGCAAACAAGACGAAAGACCATGATTATCGAAATACAAATAAAGAAGGTAAATGTGTGAAGCAGTAGAGCAAGTGGACAGCTTCAAATACTTGGGGTGTACTATAAGCAGTAAATGAGCTGCTGCCAGGAAGTGAAAGGAGAATAGCAATGGCCAAGGAAGCTTTTAATAGAAAAAGGAGCATCTTCTACGGACCTCTGGAAAAAGCATTAAGGAAGAGCCTAGTGAAATGCTTTGTGTGGAGTGTAGCATTGTATGGGACACAAACATGGACATTGCGACGAAGTGAAGAAAAGCGACTAGAAGCATTTGAAATGTGGATATGGAAAAGAATGGAGCTTGTGAAATGGAATGACAAAATAAGACATTAATGAAGCTGTACTAGAAAGAGTGGGTGAAAAAAATTAATGTTGAAACTGATTAGGGAGAGAAAAAGGAAATGGCTGGGTCACTGCCTAAGAAGAAACTGCATACTAAAGGATGCATTGGAAGGAAGCTTCCTTGGCCATTGCTATCCTCCTTTTCACTTCCTGGCAGCAGCTCATGTTACTGCTTACAGTACTCTCCAAATATTTCAAGCTGTCTACTGCCTCATTTAGAATTCTCAAGTTTACCTTCTTTATATTTCTTCCGATGACCATGCTCTTCGTCTTGTTTGAATTTACTTTCATCCCATTTTGCTCACAGCTGTCATTTAGCTCCAGTAGCATATCCCTTAGTATCATTTCCTCTTCTGCTAACAACGCCATATCATTAGCAAATCTTATACACTTTATTCTTCTTCCTCCTACTATCACTCCTCCCATGTTCTGGAAACAATTCTTACTTAATCCTCCAAGCAGATGTTGAACAGGATAGGTGATAAAGGGCATCCTCGACGTACTCCTCTCCCTATATCACTTCCTTCCGTTATTTCTTCTCCTATCCTGACTTTGACTAGCTGTTTCATATAAAGAATACTGAACAGCCTCCTCTGCTTCTAATCCATACCAATTTTCTTTAGGATTCACATCAGTTACAAAACCAATTAAAGACATTTGTTTAAACCGTATTAATTTATGTTTGGGTCAAATATCTTACAGTATGGCACTACAGAAACATATTTCATTTACAATTATTCGGAATATACAAGCTTTTGTACACAGTAGGCCTACATGATTTCGTTTCTATAATAGGCGCTGCTATAGGTCTAGTTCGATTAATTAAAATGTGTCTCAGTGAAACGTACAGCAGAATCCATAGGCCTATAGGTCAGTTTCTGTCAGAGGCGTTTCCAATTCACTGCGAGCTAAAGCAAGGAGATGCACTATCACCTTTACTTTTTAACTTTGCTCTAGAGTATGCCATTAGGAAAGTCCAGGATAACAGAGAGGGTTTGGAATTGAACGGGTTACATCAGCTGCTTGTGTATGCGGATGACGTGAATATGTTAGGAGAAAATCCACAAACGATTAGGGAAAACACGGGAATTTTACTGGAAGCAAGTAAAGGATAAGTTTGGAAGTAAATCCCGAAAAGACAAAGTATATGATTATGTCTCGTGACGAGAATACTGTACGAAATGGAAATATAAAAATTGGAAATTTATCTTTTGAAGAGGCGGAGAAGTTCAAATATCTTGGAGCAACAGTAACAAATATAAATGATACTCGGGAGGAAATTAAACACAGAATAAATATGGGAAATGCCTGTTATTATTCGGTTGAGAAGCTTTTATCATCCAGTCTGCTGTCCAAAAATCTGAAAGTTAGAATTTATAAAACAATTATATTACCGGTTCTTCTTTATGGTTGTGAAACTTGGACTCTCACTTTGAGAGAGGAACATAAGATTAAGGGTGTTTGAGAATAAAGCTCTTAGGAAAATATTTGGGCCTAAAAGGGATGAAGTTACAGGCGAATGGAGAAAGTTACACAACACAGAACTGCACGCATTGTATTCTTCACCTGACATAATCAGGACCATTAAATCCAGACGTTTGAGATGGGCAGGGCATGTAGCACGTATGGGCGAATACAGAAATGCATATAGAGTGTTAGTTGGGATGCCGGAGGGAAAAAGACCTTTGGGGAGGCCGAGACGTAGATGGGAAGATAATATTAAGATGGATGTGAGGGAGGTGGGATATGGTGATAGAGAATGGATTAATCTTGCTCAGGATAGGGACCGATGGCGAGCTTATGTGAAGGCGGCAATGAACCTCCGGGTTCCTTAAAAGCCAGTAAGTAATTAAGGTCCTGCTAATTACAATGAAATCACTAAACTATAACAAAGATTTTACTTGATGAAATTATAAACAACAAAATTGTAATAGACTATGTATGAGGAAATAGTCCTATGTTGTGTCCTCATGACATGAATTTTTTGTTATTCTCTTTATTAACAATAAAGAGCCAACTGGATCCAAAGTGCGTTTCATTGGTGAGTAGGAATTATACTGGAAGGCTAGACAGCAAGGAACTCGGATGACAGTTGAACATCCTGTTCATACAAATGGGCTTGGTTTCCATGTTGGCAATTGGATACTTAGCTGGTTAGCATATCAGCTACTTCTGTAGCCGCATGCTGCTCGTGTGCTTGAATAGGCCTCCCCAGACGTTATGGCGTTGATTCATAATTCTGTAAGAAACTAAACATATTGTAGCAGGTTTTTACGAGATTATCCTGCAGGTGTGTGATCCCCCTACATCTCCGTCGCCTTACAGAATATACGACACCTCCAGCACATGTATTTGAACACACCTCTTCAGAAGCAGGGCTTTCATAAAAAGGACGACAGTCAACGCATTGTCTACTTGTGTAAACACAGGGCAGAGCTGTAATGCTGTATTCACATATTCCATTTTGGGGAGAATTTATAACAACTCCCATTTACTCACGGCCAATATAAAAGTTTCTTTATGTCCCGTCCCAACGTGCAAAATGCCCCAGCACCATGTTTGGTTGACTAGTACGTGTAAACTATAAACAATATTACCTGGACGTTAAGTGAGTGGACGTCCACACAAAGGCCGGTTATCGGAGTTTCATGGTCCTGCAGTGTGAAGCGTCACTTTGTAATAATGTTTGATACTTTATACAGCATATTTCAACGTTATTTATAGTTACATTCCGTTCTGATAACGTGTGCACAATTTATCCCCGCTTCTGTATCTTGTCGTGTCATTTTCAAGGAGTGGTGCGGCTGCTATTCGGTCGTACACATCCCCACAGCAAGCCAGAGTTTTTCTTACCATTTATTCTCCTAGGGAAATGGGTTCACTGTATTCATTTATTTACTTATTTATTTATTTATTTATTTATTTATTCATTCATTCATTTATTTACTTATTTATTTACTTACTTATTTACTAACTTATTTACTTACTTATTTACTTAATTACTCACTCACTCATTCATTTATTTATTTATTTATCCATTCATTCCCTTATTTACTTACTTATTTAATTATTTACTTCATTACTTACTTATTTACTTACTTATTTACTTGCTTATTTACTTATTTACTCACTCACTCATTTATTTATTTATTTATTCATTCATTTATTTACTTATTTATTTATTTACTTATTTATTTACTTACTTATTTACTCATTTACTTATTTACTTACTTATTTGCTTCTTTACTTAATTATTTACTTACTTATTTACTCATTTACTTATTTACTTACTTACTCACTCACTCATTCATTCATTTATTTATTTATTTATCCATTCATTCCCTTATTTACCTACTTATTTAATTATTTACTTCATTACTTACTTATTTACTTACTTATTTAATTCTTTACTTACTTATTTACTTATTTACTCACTCACTCATTTATTTATTTATTTATTTATTTACTTATTTACTTATTTATTTATTTATTTATTTATTTTATTATTTATTTATTTATTTATTCATTCATTTATTTACTTATTTATTTATTTACTTATTTATTTATTTACTTATTTACTTACTTATTTACTCATTTACTTATTTACTTACTTATTTGCTTCTTTACTTAATTATTTACTTACTTATTTACTCATTTACTTATTTACTTACCTATTTACTTATTTACTTACTTATTTACTTATCTACTTATTTATTCACTTATTTACTCACTTATTTACTTACCTATTTACTTATTTACTTACTTATTTACGTATCTACTTATTTATTCACTTATTTACTTACTGATTTACTTATTTACTTACTTACTCACTCATTTATTTATTTATTTATTCATTCATTCATTCATTCATTTATTTACTTACTTATTTACTTCATTACTTATTTACTTACTTATTTACTTACTCATTTATTTATTTATTTATTTATTTATTTATTTATTTATTCATTTATTTACTTATTTCGTTACTTCTTTACTTACTAATTTACTTACTTATTTACTCATTTACTTACTTATTTACTGACTTATTTGCTTCTTTACTTACTTATTTACTCATTTACTTATTTACTTACTTATTTACTTACTTATTTACTAACTTATTTGCTTCTTTACTTACTTCTCTACTTACTTATTTACTTACTCATTTGCTTATTTACTTACTCACCCACTCACTCATTTATTTATTTATTTATTTATTTATTTATTTATTTATTTATTTATTTATTTATTTATTTATTTATTTATTTATTTATTTATTTATTTATTTATTTATTTATTTATTTATTTATTTATTTATTTATTTATTTATTTATTTATTTATTTATTTATTTATTTATTTATTTATTTATTTATGTATTTATTTATTTATTTACTTATTTATTTATTTTTTATTTCATCAATCTTTGTTCACGTCATGGCGGATTATGTGTATTCCAGTGCCATCAATTATGATTTTCTCTGAAGCTGCTGTCCTATGAACCCTACTGCGACTCATAATTACCAGTGCTGTCAAAACAAGAAGGCGAAAAATCGCCCTGGAGAAATTCCGCTACGTTCCGATACACAAGCAAAAATAATGCAAAGCATAACCAAAACACAGCTCACGACGAGATTTGCTCTGTTTGTTACAGAAAGAAGAGTGGCACCATTCGTGCGTGACGTCATCATCGTTGTTTTTTTTTATTTGAAGTACTTGTTACACAATAAATTGTATTAAAAATCGGGGAAATTGATTAAAGTAGCGTACCTGCTTCAGATAAAAGTAATGCAACGCGGTGACTGGAGGATGAAGTTCATCTTCATGCACTGAAGATATGATTTTATCGTTTTCACTTTTTTTTAAATAACTTCACCCTCAGGAGGTCACCAAGCGTCTGGGATTGTAAGCTGTCGTCTGCAACATTTATTTTTAATGCAGGATCTCACTGATTACAAAATATTACTGAACTCTTTGGAACTAAGCCGTGAACTACTGTAAATTGATTTTGTCATTCCACCCTTTGAAACTTCTAGGCTTTCAGATCACAATGTGATCACGAATAATGTAGTAAAAGTGAAAGGTGCCGCGTCTGGAAAGTGTCCATGAAGAGTTCTCAAAAGGACGACAAATTTGACGTTATCTTCTTTAATATTGACCTCTGTGAACAGGACTTTCGGTGAGCGAATAAAGGAAAATACACGCAGCCGACATTACGTACAAAAACACCAGCCATTACCAGAATGATATAAATAGTTGGATGAAAATATAAAGACAAACACAATGACAAAATTCACGTCGGCATCCTTTGATGACTAGCCAAGCAACACGCGGAAAAACTGGCTTACCGTTTCAAAGGATATAAGAAGTGAAGAGTTCGGGTGAATCACCACAAGTAGGCGTGATGCTTGTGATAGCTTGGAACTCCAGTAACACTTTGTTTATACAGGGACATCATTTTATTTTTACTTCAATTTTTATTGTACCTGAGTTTTTGAATGTACTTCACTCCCGCCCCTTCTACTAAAGAAGTTCCAACTCCACACAGAACCAAGACCGCAGATAGTAAGCAGTACTGAGTTACTGAGTATAGTACGTTCCAGAAATATGTTCGCGTTTTCCAGTGACGAAAGAGCTTTCAATATTGAATCATATTTTCGCACAGGTACTGTCCGTTTGCCTACATCGCATCCCGATTTCCCCCACCTGCTTCTGCTCGCCCCACTGTAATAGCTGGGCTGTCTTAGCTCTTTTCTGAAAACATTAATTTCTGTTAGGAATTGGATATTTACGTAATATTATAGAGCTGTTTAATTTAACTTAAATAAAAGGGCCTCGTTAAGTAATTAACTGTCACGTGATTTCCTCTCTTTCTACAATCCTGCGGCATAACCACTTGGACGGACAGTAGATAGCATTTCTGAGTAATTTTATATTTTCGGGTCGGGCAGAAGTGAAGATTAAATTTACAGTAAGTAGAGTAGGTACAGAATTATTTCAACATGAGTTACTAGTACGAAGGACGAAACTGGCAATTGGAATTAGATGCAATAGTCTATAGTGCGATAATATGCACAAAAGGACTGAAGCCTGTATCGAAATGAACGGCCACCATTTTCAAAATTGTGTTTAAATATTCATATTATGATTATTTTTCAATTTAACTTCTTTCTCTATATTGTACGCTAATGTGCTGTAGACAGTATACACTGCATAATGAATACGTTCGCATGGATAACTCACTTCGTGAGTAAAAACACTTATTCTTAATACAGTACTGTACTTTGATTAAAGAAAAACCTAATGAAAATTATCAAACTCAAAATCGCGATATTTCCTAGTTTACGTAAATGGATGAACTACTTTTCTTCCTTCCTATACCTAGTAGAGTGATTTGTGTTTTACGCCAGTATCATCGAACTCCAGTCTTGGAGGGGGGAGCAAGCGGTGTTTCCGGTTCTCTAAAGGTATAGACAGGTTAATATTAAAAATGTTAGTAAAAATAAAATGATGTCCCTGTATAATGCATTGCAACACGTCTAAAATTTATTACTTTTTCTAATTTATGACATAAATTACGCATATTTTACGCGTCGCGTAGAAATTGATTTTTTATGAGTAGCTTACCAAATCTGGTAACCGGCAACTGGAGATGAAAGGAATCTCAATGTAGAGTCCGTCAGCAAGGGCTAGAGAATAGATCTGAAAAGTTCATTTTTCTAAGCCACGAGAACAAAAAAAAAAACCGAGTTCAGCACATTCAATCATATTTCTCTGAATTTCTACATCGTAATTACATTCTTAAAATCGTGCGTTCTACATAATACGTTAGTTTCAGTACCTTTAAGGGGAGTTGGTCATTATCGCATGCAAAATAATGGTAAAAATAGCCTATCTTCTAGCAGTCATAAATGTAATAGTCTACTATTTATCAGTGGTCTTTCATTTTTGTTAGCTATGTGTGTATACATATTAAGCTTTAAAATGAAAAAGAATGGTGACTCTAGAGTAAATCTGTATCCTTAAATTAATTTTTTTAATTAAGCACAATTTTTTTTTAAATTCACTACATGTCTGTGATTAGGTACACTCTATTCACTTATTATAACACATATTGAATTGAAAATTTGACCACTTACTGCTAATAGATAATAAAACATACCCTACTAAAATTATTCATATATATGTAATATTATGGGCATAGGGCTTATAGTAATCATCACCGTCAATAAATTAAAAAAAAATTGAAGATTAGTATAAGCCCTATGCCCATAATATTACAGATATTTTATTAATTTTAGTAGGGTATGTTTTAGTATCTGTTAGCAGTACGTGGCCAAAATTTTAATTCAATGTGTGTTATGATAAGTGAATAGAGTGTACCTAATCACAGATATGTAGTGAATTTATATAAAACATATGTTTAAATTCAAAAATTAATTTAAGGGTAAGATTTACACTAGATTAACCATTCTTTTTTCATTTTAAAGTTTAAAGTGTATACATATATCACTAAAAAAATGAAATAGCTGTGATAAATAGCATTACATCTATGACTGCTTGAAGATAGGCTATTTTTACCATTACTTTGCATGCGACAACGTCCAATTCCCCTTAATGACCAAATTCCTTTCAAATCTAAGTAAAGCCAGCGCGCTAAAGAATCCTGTCAGTGATTGAGATGGTTCCGGGCAAAATTTACTTGTTAGAGTCCGCTATTGAGACTGCAGATGTTTCTTCAGGATTTCAGAGGCCTCTGACGAACAAGACAGCAAAGGAAATATATAAATATGCTTCATTGTACGACGCGCGTGAACTCCTACAATCACGTCGGTGAACTCTGCAAATACGAGTGACCCCGCATCCCGATAGCGTCTTAATGTTCTTCAGTGAAACGCAGCGCAATAAATCTCTTTTCAAACCATTCTGGTAAGAAATCGATTCCCTGTGGGGCCAGCAGATGGAGGCTCCGATATGGAGAGCAGCCAGCCTGCGAGGCGTAAGGCTAGATCATATTAGGCCTAATTAACAGCCGGACCGCCCTGTTATTTGGGCCTTATCATTGCGGCCAGCAACCATCAACGTTGCGCATTCCCCGCTCCGTTATCGCGTTATACATCGCGGCAAGTGTCTGCTTGGAGGGCATTTACATTATTAAAAAGTTCGTACAACGCGAACCGCGCAGGCGCAGAGCGGCCTCCAATTAATTAACTGCTGAGAATGAGAGCGAGGTGCTCTGTGGAGACCTGCCCCGCCTCACACAGGTCGCGGTGTCCTTTGCTACCACTTGTACAGGGACATCATTTTATTTTTACTAACATTTCTAATATTAACCTGGCTACACTTTTGGATCAACGTTTAAGAACCGGAAACACCGTTTGCTACCCCATTCCACTACTGGAGTTCGATGATACTGGCGTAATATACAAACAAATCACTTTACTAGGTATAGCAGGAAAGAAAAGTAGTTCATCCATTTACCTAAACTAGGAAATATCGCGATTTTGAGTTTGATAATTTTCATTTGGTTTTTCTTCAATCAAAACACAGTGCAGTATTAACAATGGGAGATTTTATTTTATTTATTTATTTATTTAAATTTAAATATACAGAATAAAGAATATAATTACAAACAAACAAGAGAAACAGAAATAAAATAATACAAGCAATATAAAAAGAAGATACAGTAGTATTAACAAAATTTGAGACCGAATGAGCAGCGCTCGTGCTCGGTCGCAGTTCAGATATAATATTAAAATAAAAAATAATAATATAAATAAATAAGTAAAATAAAATAGGAACTAAAATATAATTACAGCGGCAATGGAATTATATAATATAATATTAACACTAGAGAAGAATAATATCGCACGTGAAAAGTAGGACTAATATATATTTCAAAATTATAGAATACAAATATAATATAGGTTGATTAATTCATACACATAGGCTATAAATTTATTTAATCAAATTGAAGATATTAACACGTTTCTAATTTTCTTGTTATATGTTAGTGGGTTACATGTTAGAAGTTCTGGGTGTAATTTAGTTAAAGCATTGTACAACCGAGGGCCAAAATTTATGCTATGCTTTAGACCAGCAGATGTGAGACATTTAGGTTCTACTAATGTTGAATTAATATTTCGTCTTGTGTCATAATTGTGTGTCTGTAATACAAACTTATTACGATATTTATGATAACATTTTTAACAGCGTATACTTATAAATTTGTTCAATATTAAATACATTAAATTCAGAATAAATTAATTTAGTTGGATAATCGAAACGTTTCTTCAAACACATTTTAATTATTCGTTTTTGTAGTAAATTTAACGGACTAACATTAATTTTTGTACTTCTACTCCAAACAATTATACCATATTAGCACCAGCACATTAGCGTACACTATAGAGAATGAAGTTAAATTGAAAAATAATCATAATATGGATATATAACACATTTTTGAAAATGATGGCTATTCATTTCGATATAGGCTTCAGTTCTAACGTGTATATTATCGCACTATAGACTATTGTACGTAATTCCAATTACCAGGTTCGTATTTCGTAGCAGTAACTCATGTTGAAATAATTCTGTACCTACTCTATAAAAGAACCTTAAGTACTGTAAATTCAATCTTCACTTCTGCCCGATCCGAAAGATAAAATTACTCAGACATACTATCTACTGTCCGTCCAAGTGGTTATGTCGTAGGGTCGTAGAAAGGGAGGAAATCACGTGACAGTTAATTACTTAACGAGGCCCTTTTATTTAAGTTATTTTAAACAGTTGTATAATATTACGTAGACGTCCAGTTCCTAACAGAAATTAATGTTTTCAGAAAAGAGCTAAGACAGCCCAGCCACTAGCTGGCGAATAGAAGCACGTGGGGGAAACCGGGATACGACGTAGGCAAATGGACGACAGTACCTGTGCGAAAATGATTCAATATCTTTCGAATCGTTGATCAAAATCGACATCGAAGTCCAAGAAAATCAAAACTGTAAGTTGGGGTAATTAAACTGCTACAAGTACCAACAACAGCACTGCTCAACTGCAACCCCAAGATGAGGACGACAGCAGCGCTAGCGGGTCGACACTTCTGGAGATACAACAGACGCTTCAGATTTCTAAACGTGAGTCATAAAAGTAACTACATATATTACTTTTCTCTTCAGAGTAGTTTGTAAAATAATTTCTGTTTACTTTAATTTTTTATTTGGATAAGTTGTACCTATGCAATTTCTATTACTGTATGATTCTTTTTTAACAAATAGGCATTCTATACTGAAGTAATAGGCCTAATTCTCATACAAATATTTCATCAAATGTCATAATAATTTACCTTCATTTTGCTATTTTCAATGATTCGAAAGGAATTTATCAATATTAGATTTTATTCCGGCTAGAATAGCAATCCGTCCCACTGTACGGCCCCCTTGTCCTGTAAAGGGAAGGATCAAAAAAAGCTTCGCGGATAGTACGTACGAAAAGGAATTAACAAGCAAGGAACAAAATCTTTGAACTCTCACTTTCAGAGGCGAACAGAGGTTAACAGTGTTTGAGAACAAGGTGCTTAGGAAACTATTTGGGGCTAAGAGGGATGAAGTTACAAGAGAATGGAGAAAGTTACACAACACAGAACTGCACACATTGTATTCTTCACCTGGCATAATTAGGAACAATAAATCCAAACGTTTGAGATGGGCAGGGCATGTAGCACGTATGGGCGAATACATAAATGCATATAGACTGTTAGTTGGAAGGCCGGAGGAAAACAGACCTTTGGGGAGGACGAGACGTAGATGGGAAGATAATATTAAAATGGATTTGAGGGAGGTGGGCTATGATAGTAGAGAATGGATTAATCTTGCTGAGGATAGAGACCGATGGTGGGCTTATGTGACTTAGGCAATGAACCTCCGGGTTCTTAAAAGCCACAAGTAAGTAAGCAACATTACAGACACCAAGAAGGAAGTCAGAAAACGTATAAATAAGGTGGCTGATGTGCATTTGTATTTGAGTCTCGTTCAGTCTGCTTTACGTTTGGTCGGTACTGTTAACTTCACCAATTACAAGCTGCCCACGTCATGTATCTGCATTCTTACTCTTCCACCTGATAAATAAGAGAACGCAGACGTACGTATTTAATTGTACAACAGATCTGATAGCCATGATTGTTCCTAACGTGGGTGTGAAGATCTCTTTGTTTCCGCCCACTGGAAGGTCGGCAGGTCGCTTGGTTTAATGCACTTAATCGACACTTCAGGTGAGTGTGTTCAGAACGAAACTCGGAAAGCATTTTTAATATCCTCCACTACACCCCACATTTATTAAGGAATGAATCATATCTAGGTAAAATCATTACATACGTCATGGTATACACATTTACAAAAAACTAGAGAAGATTTGGCCGAAGCGGATCCTAGCCCATATTCCACGACTGTCCAAATCAGAGTGGCATTAGTGAATCCGATGCTGACAGGTAGGCACCCTGCCTCAGACGGTATCGATCAGGTCCAGGGCTCAGGACCCCAAGCCCTTTCCATATCGGCATCGAAAACCGAAATGTAGGGGGAATGATGGGGAGATATATGCAAAAGGAGTGCCCCGAGGAAAACCCTGCACCACATCTGTTTTGTCCACCACAAATTCCATCACGACCTGGCCGGGAATGGAACCCGGGCCTGTATGAAGTATGAGCCGCAGACGTGACTTTTGTAACCCTTACTTAGGAGGTCAAAGAATGTGGTTTGTTCAAAATGTCTGCCGTGGAAAATAATTTATCTAAATTCTTAGTTTTGTGAAGCATTCGAAACGAATGTGGCATTATAATACAATATTACTTACTTACTTATTGGCTTTTAAGGAACCCGGAGTTTCATTGCCGCCCTCACATAAGCCCGCCATCGGTCCCTATCCTGAGCAAGATTAATCCAGTCTCTATCATCATACCCCACCTCCCTCAAATCCATTTTAATATTATCTTCCCATCTACGTCTCGGCCTCCCTAAAGGTCTTTTTCCCTCCGGCCTCCCAACTAACACTCTATATGCATTTCTCGATTCGCCCATACGTGCTACATGCCCTGCCCATCTCAAACGTCTGGATTTAATGTTCCTAATTATGTCACGTGAAGAATACAATGCATGCAGTTCTGTGTTGTGTAACTTTCTCTATTCTCCTGTCACTTCATCCCTGTTAGCCCCAAATAATTTCCTAAGCACCTTATTCTGAAACACCCTTAATCTCTGTTCCTCTCTCAAAGTGAGAGTCCAAGTTTCACAACCATACAGAACAACCGGTAATATGACTGTTTTATAAATTCTAACTTTCAGATTTTTTGACAGCAGACTGGATGATAAAAGCTTCTCAACCGAGTAATAACAGGCATTTCCCATATTTATTCTGCGTTTAATTTCCTCCCGAGTATCATTTATATTTGTTACTGTTGCTCCCAGATATTTAACACAATAATATGAGCTCTATTATACAGGCAGTCATAATCATCACTGTGATTCAGATCATTTTCGCTTTTTGATTCCAGTGTTACCTGCGCGGTTCATGTTCGACTCTAAGAAGTTGGCTCATTGATGAAGAGAGAATCCGATAATCCACATGCAATCCATGCTGTACATGGCAGGCTCTCCTTCGCCAGTGTGCTGCTGCAGTATTGCGATGTTGAGAACGAAGCAAAGCGCGCTACGATCAGTGGCGGCGAGTCATTATGAGTGCATGAAGTAGGTCACTATTATTTCACAGTGAGTGGGAAGTAAAATCTCTTTGTGCGAGATCGTGCGTATTTGCTTGTTTTCCGCACAGAACCAATATGTGGTAAGTGTGAAATACCACATTCAGTATTCCCAACGTAACACACATAACAATTTCCCTCTTCTTACCGCTTAAGCGCCATATTCATTTTACTGCTTTAGGCTTTTAACATATTATTTTTAGAGACGTGTAACATAGTAATAATTATAAATTGGAAACTTAGCACTGCAATTTCACCTAAATTGCAATGTTAATTATTGTTTTTTAATATTTGCAAAAATTAAGTAAAGTCTACTACTCCACGAAACTTATTGCATTCCTGATACAAGTAACATTAAGGAATCCGTGAAAAAATCAACAAGATTCCAGATGCCGATGTCATTACTGCAATATGTTATATAAATAATATTGTTAAAATATTAAAGTGAAAAATAAATCATTACATAACCTTACCGTTTGTTTTAAGTTCGCATTTATAGACTGGGGGAAAAAAAAAGACAGACGTATATCACAGCCTGCTGGAGTATAGTAAACACAGAAAACATTTTACAGCAACAATGTTGAAGAAAGATAGTTTGGTGTTCCGAAGTTGCCGTCATTAAACAGAAACCAACATGGAGATTTCACTGCAACTAATTAGAAATTCGTCTTTCAGGTATGTAATAAATGATCTTCGCACAAAATAATGTACGATACACGAGCGGTATGTTTGTTTTCATGTTCTCGGAAATTAAAAAAGCTCAACTACGTTTCGCTTTTTCAATCTTTTCCTCCAACATGAAAACGTCAACATACCGCTCTTGTAACGTATATTACTATTTCATCGTAGAATTCTATTATAAATGACTCCAAATGATTGGCTCTTTTGCATTTGAGTTGCTCCATACTGGAGCCTGACTACGAGAATCTAGTAAACAGTAAAATGTGTGCATAGTATAATGTATAGCACTACCCATTTTCGCGTTATTATAGATAAGGTGTTACCATTGCCCGCCCCAAGAAACGATCAGTGGAACCGGTCCGCACATGAGACCTCTCCTAACCAGACTTGACTTTGCTAGGCTGATATCTGGTAACTTAAGGGCACAGGGGTCTGGATGCAGGGCGGCACAATTTCAAGAAAAAAAAATCGAGTTGAAAATAAAATTTCGATATTTTCCTACTTGAAGATGTCTGCATTAGATAGTAGTATATGTTAAGTTATTGTAAAGTAGGCCTATCACTTTTTTATAATTTTCTAAATATCTAAGATTTGCATAAATTATTTTTATATGGAGCGCAAATATTTTGAGGCGTAAGGGCACAGCACTACTTAAATACTTATATTTTCAGAAGGATGGTGAGAAGGACATTGATGGCAAATCCAATCTACAGTGTCAATGATTTTAGCAATATTACGTTTTAGATACTATCTGTTTTAACCTCTCATAATTGACAAATCTGTACATTTTAACCTAATTTTATACTAGTTCTTTTAAAACTTTTAACCCGTTTTTGTGATTATCTGGTGATTGTATATTTATTTTTTATTTTATTCTTACATTTACTCATATTGTAGTAGTCATGTATTACATATATATCTACTCTGACGTTGTGTATGGCTGTAAATCGCTGAATGACATTAAATTCATCTGTCCATCCATCCATCCACCCATCCATCCATCCACCCACTGATCTGTCTGTCTGTCTGTCTGTCTGTCTGTCTGTCTGTCTATCTATCTATCTATCTATCTACGAGGCTGGGTGACTATGCTCAAATTGGATTAAATTCGACTTGCCAGTACAGCGAGATAAGCAGCACTGGTATAGGGTCTTCTTGAACCATTACTTTTGCTTATTGGTCAACAGTCCGAAAATTACTAAACGTAGCTAAGGGTTATCCCTATAAGGTGTAAACTGTTCAATAAATCAAGCTAATCGATAAAATTCAACGACAAGGATAAGCAACTCACAGCCTAGAGTGCTTTAAAGAAAACCAAGAGTTTTAGTCATATTACTTTCTGGCGAGGCAACTTTCCATTGGTCTGTAGACGTTAACTGGCACAATTGGGACTCTGAAAATCCCCGTGTAGCATATTGCAGACAATTCTAAATTAAATGTACGGTGTGGTCTTATGCAGGATATACCTGGACCTTTCCTTTTTCATTGATCTGTCACCTAGAAATGCTACATTGCTACAATAATACGTATTTCCACAGATTGCATTCATACAGTCTAGAAAATTCTCCCAACAAGACAGAGCACCGCCTCACTGGAGGATCGTTATCTGCTCTACACTAGACGATATTTTCCCGAATCGCTGTACAATAGCATGGCCTCATCGTTCTCCAGATAGTTTTTTTTTTCTTTGGGGCTATGTCGAGGACAATGTGTAATCCATTAAGGTGACTGACCTCAGCAGCTTACTCGTCTGCATTGTGGAAGCACCACCGAATATGCTACAGAGAACTTGAGAAGGCGCATGTAGAAACCTGCTTGCTGCTCGTTTTTGTGAAATTATTTGACTTGTACTTTCTAATAAAGGCGATAAAATGCATTTTCCTTTCCCTATTGATAGATGGTTGAAATCAGGAAGTTCGGAAGGGTATGCCGTTATTTTATGCAAGAAACAATACGCAATTGTCACTGTGGAGTCAAGTTATAAATATCAGACTATCTAATATAAAAAAAAGAAAAGTGTCTACAGTTTTCGAATATATCACATTTACCATCAAGTCCACACCTGTGGAATAACGGTTAGCAAGTCTGGCCGCGAAACCAGGTGACCCGGGTTCGATTCTCGGGCGGGGCAAGTTACCTGGTTGAGGTTTTCTCCGCGGTTTTCCCTCAACCCAATACGAGCAAATGCTGGGTAACTTTCGGTGCTGGACCCCGGGCTCATTTCTCCGGCATTATCACCTTCATCACATTCAGACGCTAAATATCCTAAGCTGATGATAAAGCGTCGTAAAATAACCTACTAAAATAAGATAAATTTTACCACCAAAAGAGCCAATTTTCGACGGTAAATAAAATCCATGCAAGTTTCCATTCAGTAACACCCAGAATACTAGAACAGCCTATCCTCCTCTGATTATACTGAAACTGAGTGTCACTGTTATTTGTATATGTGTCTATTTTAATAATTGCATTGTATCATTCCTTAACATCTTAGATTAATCTGTTATTACATTTCTGGTGGTGCACAAAAAAGACCTGATGGAATGGAATTAAATTTACGGGAGGGGGCACTATGGTCCAACACTGCGACCTGTTATTATCTATCGCGCTAACCCTCAAGCTAGGCGCATTCCAAAACTCTCACTAGGGTTCGCTACGTTCTCATATTTCGAGCAGCCAAACCCCCTCTACCTAGGCCAGCCCCCTCCGTGCGTCACCAGCCAGCGTTCGGGGAATGCCGTGGAATGACGAAATGGAGAAACGGTAACAGAATGATATAGATGGGGAAAATGGGAGAACCCCGAGAAAATCCAACTGCGACCTTGTCACTACAGATTTTATCAACAGTAATCTCACTAGAGGTTTTGATTTATCTAGAGAAAAACAAAACTCGAGTGGGATTTAATCGACTATTACACGATTAGAAGAAAGTATATAAAGATTAGAAGTAACGAAGTACTCCAAAAAAATAAAATATTAATTGATTTACGAAAATACAAAACTGTCTTCAAATTTGTACCATCTCAACATTATAAATATTACGCTAGTAGATGGCAGCAGTGTGTTATGAATAGCTGTTTTCTTACCAGTTGTGCCAACTATGGAATCTTCATTGAACTCTGTGGACGGTTACTGGTCAAGAAGGCTTTGTTCATTCAGTTTCATTTTTATTAAAACAGTTGCATTTCACTTCAATCATCCGGATCCCAGTAATCAACGTCACTTGACAGATGATTTTCAATAAATCTTAGTATTAAACAATCTCTGATACGTGACTATTCATAACATCATATAGCAGAAGCTATAACAAACATAACCTAAATAATATAAACGAGTGTTAGAAAAGTTTTAATTAGGGATGATGAAATGAACAAGAAACATTTTAATTAACGATGATGAAATAAAAAATAAACATGAATAATTTTAAAAGAAACAATTATTGCAAGTAGGTACAACTTTCAAATTTGAATGTTTTAGTGGTTGGTGGTTCAGTTGATGTTATATTGGACGTGTGCGTAAAAGAAGTGAACTCGTTGATGTACAGTTTCCCTGGAAAAGGATGAGACGATTGAATATTCCTAAGTCTCAGATGTAAGACACTGCGCATGATCGGAGACCAGAGCACCGATACACAAGATAACGAATATTGAGTTACTTAAATTCAGGCTATTTGGTTTGTTACTAGCATCGTTCCGAAATTCAATTAAAAAACTGCAAAAGATATGATAATATTACGTAAATAAAAGATAAATATATACATAAATCGTGTAGTTAAATCGACAATGGACCTTCATGACTAGATCGACACTCCGCACAGAAAGGAAAGCTTTCATGTCGTTTCCATAGCTCAGACGGTAAGACTTCTGCGTGTTGTGTAGAAGAGTGCGAGTTCGATTCTTAGTCTACACAACAATTTCTTTTTGTCTAAATAACGTTGAAATAGCTAAGTCACGTTGAAATATAGTTTTACAAAGTCCTGAGATTAAGTGTTAATGATCGCAAACAATACAAAATTACAAGTTATAATATTATAAACGTTAATCTAATGAATGCATTTATACACACATATACAATGTAAATGCATATATATTAAAAACAAACAATTAAAATGAAATTTAAAAAATATATAATAATAGACAAACTTTTACAAAGGTTTAGAGTCCTTAGGCTATGTCATTTGTTGAGTAATTATTACAATAATTTATTAATAGCTTTCCCATATGTGTAAGAAATGCACTCGCAAAAAACAATTTTTGTTAAAAGTATGGCTTTGGATTATTTCATTCTCACCCCCTGCAGTTAATTTTGACTATTTTATCTACGTGTTTGCATTCAATTTTATTCATGTTATGATTGAATGTATAAGCACTGTTGCAGTTATTGACTAATTACATATATTAATAATAATTATTAAATGCATCTGTTAAGTAACCAATTGCAGTATCTTTTGCAAAATCTTGAATGTTTAAGTTGTCAATAATATTTCTGTACTATATACTATAATACGTTAAAAGAATTTGCAATAGATTTAGGATCCTCTACTTTATAATCATTGGTTTTAATGAAAAAATATTTTCTTTCTTAGGATATCTACAAGTTTAAATTTAATAATATTACGAATAGGTTTAATTGCATTATCTGAATTTTGTACTTTTCTACTCAAATATATTCTAATTCCTTCTTTCATAATTTTTGATAAATTACACTGTACTTCTTGCAGTATTTAAGAACATGAAGATCATTACATTGCAACTCATTACATATAGATTCTTCTTTTTAATACACGAGATTTTGAAGTCCCTGCGTTATCTACATGTTTTAACTTTTGAATTTTTTCACAACATTGAGTGGAGAACATCCACTGAAGTGATTATGAAATTAAGTGAAAAATTCAATATATTTACTCTTAATATCAGTAGTACCAGTATCATATATGTTTTTTCAAGATTCATTTTGTAGACATAAATGTAAATAATCACTAGATACAGCAATTACGATCCTTTCTTAGTTTTTAAATTAATATTTTGAAATTGTTCAGTGACATTGGAAACACATAGGATTTGTTTATCATGGTCAGACAAGCCATTGATTATAGGTTCTGTCGAATAGGAATTCAGTCTAATTCTGTGTACAAAACGTTTATCAATGGCTGTGTTACTTCAGCTTGTATGCTATGGGAAAATGACCCTACGAATAAGGTTTCCAGTTTCAAGGAGTGAATTTAATTTACTTTTACGGAAAAGTTCCCAGAGATAATCTATGTTTATGTCACTACAGATCACAAATTCCATATGAGATTTCTAAAGTCATTTCTTTACAAATTCAATGTTGGCTATAAATATTAATAAATAATGTAAGAAATATGAATGATTGTAGTTATAAGTCTGATTTACATTATAAAAAGCAAAAAGTTACATTCCTCGGCAATATTCGAACTTTCGATGTTTGGTTTTGCCGTCCAACGCACAACCACGGACCTATTCAATGCTTATGTTAATAACTTACAATTTAGCTGTAGCAATGTGGTGTCATAACTTGGGGTTTGTTTACTTAATGTAATTAGATTTAATTTGATTAGTTTCGCAACAATTGGACTTCCTGTTATATCCTGTTATTTAGATATTTAATTTAGGGTTGATTTATTAACTCTTACTATGCAAGATGCCTCTTATTTCAATAATTCTATATCATGTTAAATAGTCATTGTCTACACTAAAGTATTATCGTCATCTCTCATTTCTCATCGTAATGGCGAACCGACGTGACATGAGACAGCGAGTTATAGCTCTAGTTGAGGCTGGATATGGGGCTAGATCTGCTGGCCGTTTGGTCGGTGTTCCTGGAAATACAGCCGCGAGATGGGTTCATCGTTACCAAAATTTTGGGGAGGTCGAAAATCGCCCTATTCCTGGGCGTCCGCGGATTTCTTCATTGGAAGAGGATGCTCTCTTATTCGAGACAGTTCGACAAGACTCCTTTCTGACTGCTAACGAAATAAGCGCAGCATCTAACATTCCCGGCTCTTTACAGACTGTGATCAGCAGGTTGAGGAACCGCGGTATTAGGAGCCGGAGGGCTGCGCAAATGGAAATATTGGGGGAAGCACAAGCTGTCGACCGTCTTGCCTTCGCTACCAATCGAGTGGATTTCGATTGGAGAAATGTAATTTTCTCCGACGAAACAACCATCTCGAGTGATTACGAAGGTCCTGTCCGTGTCTATCGTGAGGATGGCCTCCGACATAATCAGCGCTATGTGCACCGACCTGAAAGATCGGGGCGCTTTAGCATATCGTGTTGGGGGGGTGGATGTCTTACGATAGACCTGGCGTTATAGAACGCATCGATGGCCGGTTTAATGCGGAAACTTACGAGCACATTCTGGAAAATATATTCCTTCCCTCCGCCCGAGAACGTTTTCCCGAAGGAACATTGCTGTTCCAGCAGGATAACCATCCCGTGCACTATGCTGCAAGCATTCAAAGATGGTTTCAAAGGAGACCCGAGATCGAAATCATTAATTGGCCTCCGAAGTCACCTGATTTGAATGTCATCGAAAATTTATGGGTGGAATTGAAAAAGAGAAGGATAGCCACCTATGCCCACCGACGCCCTCGAAATCGAGACGAAATGTGGGATCAAGTTGTTGACACCTGGGAAGATCTCGCCGGGGATCAGAACTTATTCCACAATCTCGTGACATCCATGCCGGATCGACTTAGAGCTGTAATAGAAGCTGATGGCATGTGGACAAGATTTTAAGTTAACAGGTCTCTTTTTGTTTCTTATGATTTTTGTTTGAGGAAGAATACTTTTAACTTCCAAGTAAGATTTATTTTTGACGAGGTTCAGCCCACTTGTAAGACCCAGAAATTGGGCATAAATTATTCCATATTTTTCGACAAATTAGACAGTCGAGGAACTCTGAACAAATTAATTACACCTCAATAAAAAAAAAGTTTTACCTGGGATCGAACACGAGACGTTTCGGTTATACAATGGAACCGGCACGCTACTATATGAGCTACCGAGACAAGACAGTGATAGCAGCAGTCCAGAATGTAGATCCCTTAGCAGGCATTTGCCATTCGGTACAGTGAAGCAATGATATTTTGGGACTCGAGCTATGTTGTGAAATTCTGGCCTTAAATGGCAGTCTTCTTCGTGATCCTTATTCTGGTCCTTGTCCTTGTTGTGGTCCTTGTAACAATTCTTGTACTATCTGTCATGTTATGTATCCCTACGTCGATATCGAGTGAACCGCGCTGTAGAACTTTAACTTCCGACTACCAAGAATCGTCTCATTCTTTTTCAGGGTAACTGTACATGGTGTATCCCTCAACTTATTCAGGATTTCCGAATGGTGCTCTTCATATAGGCCTATGACCAGTGATCTTTATTAATTCTTCTTCTTGAATGCCAATGCGAGTCATATTTGAAAGTTCTGTGCATCGACTGGAGTGGTTTGTAATTTTCTGTTTTTTGACGTCCAGACCAGTGCAGTTGAAATGTTGGCAAACAAAGAAACAAATGCTAGGGTAGTGATATAAATAAACAAATGCTAGGGACGCAATATAATTAAACAAATGCTAGGGACGCGATAAAACTGTGCGATAAGCAGCCATGATTGGTTGAAATACGTCCTTTCGTACTGTTTTATTGGTCAAAAGTAGTGTGACGTAGTAAGAGTGTAATAGTCAATGAAAAATTCCAGACCTGGCCGGGACTCGAACCCGGATCGCCTGCGTGACAGGCTGAAGGTCTGACTCTCAACCATAGCCCTAACTCCACCAGAGTGGACGAAAAAAAAGCAACAGTTTACTACAACAGTTGAACATAAACTGCCAAGACGAGTTTAATGAGGATGAAGACTTGTAGGAAAATCCAGGAACCGTTTGACTAACCATCTTCAAAATTTTATTTTGTCTAATCCGTGTGTCAGATGTCGATATGCAAGACTACAACGAGGAATTTATGCCGCTTGTGTATAGATTGTGTATTTACAATTTCCCAGCTGGTAGAAAAGAGAAGAGAATATCATCTTCCAATGCATATTGGCTTTATAGATTACGTAAAAGCCTTCGATAATGTATAAAGGAACCTATTATGGGCTATACTAAAGGGCAAAGGTTTTCCACTACATCTCATAAGAGCTATTCAGAGCCTTTACACAGAAACAAAAATACACATAACAAATGGCACAAGAAGAAGTAAAGAAAACATTTTAACAAACCTAGGAGTAAGACAAGGGTGTCCGCTGTCACCCGCATTGTTTAATTTATATATTGACCAAGTCACACAAGACTGGAGAGAATCAACAAAGAAATTGTACAAAACAGTTTTAACAACTCTTTTATTTGCAGATGATCAATTAGCAACAGCTGCTTCAGAGGATGGTCTTCAGAAACTAATATATGAATTACAAATCACAGCCTCAAACTATAATTTAACAATAGCCTATCTCCGACAAAAACAACAATTTTAGCTTTCCAAGGGAAAACACAGGTACGATGTAAAATTTTAATTAAAGACAACATAGTAGAGCAAGTAAGAGATTTTAAATACCTGGGCTGTGAAATTGGAAACACAAGAGAATTAGATGAACAAAGAAAATTACAAAATTTTAATCAAATATGTGGAACGATTAAAAGAACCCTATTAAACAAAACAAGGAAAGAAACCATTTTGAAGTTTTACAAAATCTTGGCAGTCCCATCTCTCTTGTATGGCTCAGAATGCTGGACCCTAACAGAAGTATCAGAAATGAGATTTTTTAGATCGGTAGCTGGATACAGAACAGACAGACAATATAATGAAACGATAAGAGACGAACTGAATATATTCAACTTAAACAATAAAATAAAAGAACATCAAGAAAAATATTATGAACACGTACAAAGAATGCCAGAATACCGTATTCCTAAAAAGATTCTAGAGTACAAACCCAAAGGCAAGAGAGACAGAGGAAGGCTACGAAGAGATGGAGAGATCAATTTCTTTGAGAGGACGGAACAGGTCGAAAGGCCTGTGGATGATGATGATGATGATGATGATGATGATGATGATGAGTATAAAAATCGTCAATTTCCTCTGCCCCAAATTTCCAAGCTGAGAACACTTATCGCGTGAATAAAACAAATTGATTCCTGGGTCCAACGAAGCAACAACAGACCACCAAGGATCGTCCTGGCCGGTAATTTACAATCTGTTAAATTATTTATTGTCACTGCCTATCTCTCTTTAATTTTCCGATTCCATCTCTCTCCTCTCCCGCTGTTCCTGCAGAGCAATAAAACAATTTTTAAACAGTCCACTAAAATCTTCCACCCACATCGACTGCAGTGTCGCCGGCCGATACGGCTGATCAAAATAATAATAATAAAACAAGAAAGCTTCACGCCCTGCGCCCAATGACTTATTGGCCAGCGCGCCTCTCAGGTAATTAATTGTCACGTGACTGCGGAGGGGCAACTAATTATTTCTGGATATATGGCGGGCAAACAGCTTGTGTATGTGGGATTGACTCCTCACACCAGGGGTGCCCACAACACAAACACAGTTACAGTTCTTACGCAGAGATACAGGGACATCATTTTATTTTTACTTCAATTTTTATTGTACCTGAGTTTTTGAATGTACTTCACTCCCACCCCTTCTACTAATGAAGTTCCAACTCCACACAGAACCAAGACCGCAGATAGTAAGCAGTACTGAGTTACTGAGTATAGTACGTTCCAGAAATATGTTCGCGTTTTCCAGTGACGAAAGAGCTTTCAATATTGAATCATATTTTCGCACAGGTACTGTCCGTTTGCCTACGTCGCATCCCGATTTACCTCACCTGCTTCTGCTCGCCCCTCTGTAAAAGCTGGGCTGTTTTAGCTCTTTTCTTAAAACATTAATTTCTGTTGGGAATTGGACGTTTACGTAATATTATACAGCTGTTTAATTTAACTTAAATAAAAGGGCCTCGTTAAGTAATTAACTGTCACGTGATTTCCTCCCTTTCTACAATCCTGTGGCATAACCACTTGGACGGACAGTAGATACCATGTCTGAGTAATTTTATATTTTCGGGTCGGGCAGAAGTGAAGATTAAATTTACAGTACGTAGAGTAGGTACAGAATTATTTCAACATGAGTTACTAGTACGAAGGACGAAACTGGCAATTGGAATTAGATGCAATAGTCTATAGTGCGATAATATGCACAAAAGAACTGAAGCCTGTATCGAAATGAACGGCCACCATTTTCAAAATTGTGTTTAAATATTCATATTATGATTATTTTTCAATTTAACTTCTTTCTCTATATTGTACGCTAATGTTCTGTAGACAGTATAATATACACTGCATAATGAATACGTTCGCATGGATAACTCACTTCGTGAGTAAAAACACTTATTCTTAATACAGTACTGTACTTTGATTAAAGAAAAACCTAATGAAAATTATCAAACTCAAAATCGCGATATTTCCTAGTTTACGTAAATGGATGAACTACTTTTCTTCCATCCTATACCTAGTAGAGTGATTTGTGTTTTACGCCAGTATCATCGAACTCCAGTCGTGGAGGGGGGAGCAAGCGGTGTTTCCGGTTCTCTAAAGGTATAGACAGGTTAATATTAAAAATGTTAGTAAAAATAAAATGATGTCCCTGTATTTCTATATTATGTTGTTCAAGCAGAATAACAAAGATACGCGAAATGATGAAACTGACGATTACAAATGAAGATGAAGGAATGAATATGAAGAAACATGGCAAGGAAGAAGAAGAAATGGGTACAATAAATATTACCTAATATCTCGAGGACAAAGCTGTGGGAAATTATGCACAACGGAGGCCTTTCAGAACATATAACAGCAGGTATGCTCAAAATTGTAAAAGCGCCGATTACACGGATGATGCTGCACTGCATAACACACACAGGGTACGGACTGGGCTCCGCAACTACATTGCAGCACCGCCCGTGGCATCGCTCTCACTGTCTTACAAATACGGAGAATAAACTGAATTTGAAAAAGGAAATATTCAGTTATTACATTATTTATTATATTTTATACAGTTATGATACTATTATATCATAGATAGACTAATGTTATTTTCATATTTCACATTCAACATGTGTAGGTCTATTCTTTTCTGCAAGTAATCGGAAATCTATTTCCAACCAATTTACTGCAATGCACAAAAGATTCTCATCTGTTAATCGGGATCTATGTTTGGATTTTTGGATTTAGCAAGCTTCATTCTCGAAAATAATTGTTTGCACACATACTGTATTTCGAGTGACAGCGAATAAACTCATCTTGGGATATTGCGTTTTGTTCATTTTTGAATACTTCTATGCTTGGCAACTCATATTCTCCGCATTTAGTTCTGAATTCTACGTGACTTTGTAAATAAATTAACTCGTCCTGGAACTACACTCTCACAGATTGAACTAAATGTACTATGAAAAGATTAACAAAAAGATTAATATCACTTTCCATAAGTCTAAAATCATTAAATCTATGTTCTGTGAATTCACATTTGAGCTGTTCCAGTACAGGGATGTAATTAACTATATTTTGTTCAGGCACCATAGATCTCTTTACAAGTTCACAATCCGTGAAGGGTTTTTAGTGCCTTAGCTAATTCCCAACATACTACACAACTTGCTCCTAAACATAGACTCTGAATTGTTCGACTCTCTTCATTGTTTGGCCTATCATTAAGTGCTTTCAATTCTTGAAATTGTAGTGTACGTTGCACCCCTGAAAAATTATTTTATCATAACATGTATTTCTGTTGGAATAAAATCATGAACAATAACAATAATTGTAGTAGTAGTAGTAATAATAATAATAATAATAATAATAATAATAATAATGTTGATATATGAATACATATTACAGAAAACAGCTCCCCTGTCACTTCGGCATGTTCTGGATGGCAGAGTGTATAAAGTTTTATGTTGCTCAGTAGTATTCCTGACAATACCTTACAACATAGTAAACACTTTACGTTTTCACAACAAAAATAGTCTTCCTCCCCACTGTACGAAATGATCATTTGTTTACAGAAGGTTTTGTCTCTGTCATTGTCCCGCACTGTTCGTGCGTTTACTAAGTACTTGAAGTGCCTTCCGCAGTCATCCGTCGAGCTTCGAACGAGGAAC
This sequence comes from Periplaneta americana, assembly GCF_040183065.1. Lineage (NCBI taxonomy): Eukaryota > Metazoa > Arthropoda > Insecta > Blattodea > Blattidae > Periplaneta > Periplaneta americana. The sequence goes on from NC_091128.1 coordinate 178,761,658, forward strand.
AGCTCGCTCTACATTCGAAGGTTGTGATTACAGAACGTAATCGGGAGTCAGAGAATGAGCATACCTGATATACAAGGTGATTCACGAGGAAAGGTAAAAAATTTAGGATACGATATCTTAGGCCATTTTGAGTGAAAAAGTTCGTATGAACATAGTTGCGTTTTCGAACGATGGCGGAGCTAGATGCATTTTTTTGGTAAAACGTCTCGCCCCAATGTGAATTAGTCGTTACCATATGCTGCTGACTTGAGACAAGGTCACCGATGAATGACGTAACATTGGAATCTGCATTGTGAGCGATGTAGATAAGAGAAGAGAAACAAACCGGGTGGTGGGCATTACAAATGTCACAACAAATACGCTATCACTTATCGGTTCACAGCAGTTCAGTCAGCTACCTGCAGTACAGTAGTTATACAGGTACAGTTATCGGAAGTGTTAAGTTGTGTTTTTGAAGATGCCTTATAAATTTTCGACTGCAGAATACGGCGATATTGTGTATGTTTATGGTTTATGCGATGGAAGTTCCTTGCGTGCCGTCGTTTAATATGAACGACGCTTTCCGAACAGAAGGGTACCATATCGAAGAGTATTTGCTGTCTATGGGGTTGGATGAAAGACTTGGTATAGCAAAGGAACGGGGAAACGAGAGAGGCGCTATTCGACCGTATTTTGGATGCGGCATAAAGACAGCCACGTGCAACTCTCCCGAGCGATGAGCGCGATTCACGCCCGAGCTCAACAGTGCATTGAAGCAGAAGGAGGTACCTTTGAAAATGTGCGAAAACATCGATCTCGACTTCTAGAATATTAGGTATGTATACATCTATACTTACTTACTTACTTACAAATGGCTTTTAAGGAACCCGAAGGTTCATTGCCGCCCTCACATAAGCCCGCCAGCGGTCCCTATCCTGTGCAAGATTAATCCAGTCTCTATCATCATACCCCACCTCCCTCAAATCCATTTTAATATTATCCTCCCATCTACGTCTCGGCCTCCCTAAAGGTCTTTTTCCCTCCGGTCTCCCAACTAACACTCTATATGCATTTCTGGATTCGCCCATACGTGCTACATGCCCTGCCCATCTCAAACGTCTGGATTTCAAGTTCCTAATTATGTCAGGTGAAGGATACAATGCGTGCAGTTCTGTGTTATGTAACTTTCTCCATTCTCCTGTAACTTCATCCCGCTTAGCCCCAAATATTTTCCTAAGCACCTTATTCTCAAACACCCTTAACCTATGTTCCTCTCTCAGAGTGAGAGTCCAAGTTTCACAGCCATATAGAACAACCGGTAATATAACTGTTTTATAAATTCTAACTTTCAGATTTTTGGACAGCAGACTGGATGATAAGAGCTTCTCAACCGAATAATAACAGGCATTTCCCATATTTATTCTGCGTTTAATTTCCTCCCGAGTGTCATTTACATTTGTTACTGTTGCTCCAAGATATTTGAATTTTTCCACCTGTTCGAAGGATAAATCTCCAATATTTATATTTCCATTTCGTACAATATTCCCGTCACGAGACATAATCATATACTTTGTCTTTTCGGGATTTACTTCCAAACCGATCGCTTTACTTGCTTCAAGTAAAATTTCCGTGTTTTCCCTAACCGTTTGTGTATTTTCTCCTAACATATTCACGTCATCTGCATAGACAAGAAGCTGATGTAGCCCGTTCAATTCCAAACCCTGCCTGTTATCCTGAACTTTCCTAATGGCATATTCTAAAGCGAAGTTAAAAAGTAAAGGTGATAGTGCATCTCCCTGCTTTAGCCCGCAGTGAATTGGAAAAGGATCAGATAGAAACTGACCTATACGGACTCTGCTGTATGTTTCACTGAGACACATTTTAATTAATCGAACTAGTTTCTTGGGAATACCAAATTCAATAAGAATATCATATAATACTTCCCTCTTAACCGAGTCATATGCTTTTTTGAAATCTATGAATAACTGATGTACTGTACCCTTATACTCCCATTTTTTCTCCATTATCTGCCGAATACAAAAAATCTGATCAATAGTCGATCTATTACGCCGAAAACCGCACTGATGATCCCCAATAATTTCATCTACGTACGGAGTTAATCTCCTCAAAAGAATATTGGACAAAATTTTGTACGACGTCAACAAAAGTGATATTCCTCGAAAGTTACCACAGTTCGTTTTGTCCCCCTTTTTAAAAATAGGTACAATTATGGACTCCTTCCATTGTTCTGGTACAATTTCCTTTTCCCAAATAGCAAGTACAAGTTTATAAATTTCGCTATATAATGCACTTCCACCCTCTTGTATTAATTCTGCTGGAATTTGATCGATACCTGGAGACTTGTACTTTTTCAGATTTTCTATCGCAATTTCGACTTCTGAAATCGTGGGTTCGGGTATAAATGGCTCAGCAGTTTGTATTTCAATATCGTCCCGATCATTTCTATTTGGCCTATGTACATTTAGTAGTTGCGCAAAATAGTTTTTCCATCTGTTTAGGATTGATGAAGAGTCTGCAAGCAAGTCACCATTCTCATCCTTGATCACGTTTACCCTTGACTGATATCCGTTCTTAAATTCCTTTATACCCTTATATAAATCTCGAATGTTTTTATTCTTACTATTTGTTTCTACCTCATTCAGTTTTTCCTTCAAGTAACCTCTCTTTTTATTCCTAAGTGTACGACTTGCTTCCCGTCTTTCATTGAAATAATTATCTCTATTCTCCTCAACTGGATCCTGTAAGAATTTCAATTTTGCCTGTTTCCTTCTTTCTACTACCATGCAACAATCTTCATCAAACCACGGTTTCTTTTTCTTAGTTTCATAATAACCTATGCTCTGCTCAGCTGCAATTTTGATACTATCTCTGATATTTTCCCACACGCTATTAACATCTAATTCTTTCTCAACTTCGTCGGAACTTTCTAAAGTGGCAAACCTATTCGAAATTTCGACCTGATAATTTTGCTTAGCTTCCTCGTCCTTTAATTTCAAAATATTGAATTTAGTAATATTAACTTGTTGCTCTACTCGCTTGGCTACTGATAATCTTTCTCTTAATTCTCCAATCACCAAATAATGGTCAGAATTACAGTCTGCACCTCTGAAAGTTCGAATATCTACTATACTAGTATGTCTCCGTTTATCTATCAAGACGTGATCTATTTGATTGTGTGTCAATCCATCTGGAGAAGTCCAAGTATCTATACTAATAATAAATCTGTAGCCGAAATTTTTCTGGTAATTTTCGATTTTCCAAAAATAATTGGTCCTAACATATACAATCAACCACCCTGAAACCGAAAATCGCTTTTTTGAAATTTTTGTTTGTATGTGTCTGTCTGTATGTTTGTTACCTTTTCACGCGATAATGGCTGAACGGATTTCGATGAAAATTGGAATATAAATTAAGTTCGTTGTAACTTAGATTTTACGCTATATGGCATTCAAAATACATTATTTAAAAGGGGGGTTATAAGGGGGCCTGAATTAAATAAATCGAAATATCTCGCTTATTATTGATTTTTGTGAAAAAATGTTACATAACAAAAGTTTCTTTAAAAACAATTTCCGATAAGTTTTATTCCGTGAAAAATTTTGATAGGACTGATATTTAATGAGATAAATGAGTTTTAAAATTAAAATAACTGCCATCTAAGGCCGTGTAATGAATTAAAAAACAAATGACTTCGTCTATAAGGGGCCTTGGACAGCAACAATCGAAAGCTATGAAAGATAGCCTACAGATAATGTTTCTGTGTTTGTATGAAGTAATATCAGAAGCTAAATTGACCGATTTGTATAATTAATTATTAATTCACCATTGGAAAGTGTAGTTTCTCTAGATGGACATAATGCCATAATGTTATTACAGTAACTTCTGAGTGAATCGAGGACAGGTACGATTAAAATAGCTTGTTATGCACAGAAAACTTGATAGGCTATTCTGTACATTCGTTTCCTGTATTTCCTAAAATAATTTTTATGACCAAATGAGTGGTCTCTGGATCAAAATGATCGCATTTTAATTATGCAAATACAATTTAAATTAAGTAACATAATAAACGATTTATCCTTATATCAAACACGAATGTTCCCTGGATCAAATGTTCTATTTTAATTAAGTAATTACTTTATATTTATTTCTAACGGGTGCAGCGGAGCGCATGGGTACGGCTAGTACGTGAATATAAACTTAAAATTTATCCGTTATCTATCTCTAAATGCGAGTTAGTACAATTTTAGTATTTTTGTAGGTTATTTTACGACGCTTTATCAACATCTTAGGTTATTTAGCGTCTGAATGAGATGAAGGTGATAATGCCCGTGAAATGAGTCCGGGGTCCAGCACCGAAAGTTACCCAGCATTTGCTCATATTGGGTTGAGGAAAAACCCCGGAAAAAACCTCAACCAGGTAACTTGTACCGACCGGGAATCGAACCCGGGCCACCCGGTTTCGCGGCCAGTCGCGCTAACCGTTACTCCACAGGTGTGGACTGTTAGTACAATGGAATCTCAAAAGTTTTTGTGAAATCAAAGAGCCATATCTCCGTAACCGTTCGAAAACGGACCTATATTCATATGAACTTTTTCACTCAGAATGACTTCAGAATTCACATCCTAAATTTTTTACCTTTCATCGTGAATCACCCTGTAGAAAACTGTTCAAAGCCTATATACTCTGGCATAAAAATAATTATTGACAAAGAAATAAAACATACTAGAAATCAAGGCGTTTAACAAGGCTGTCCCTTGTCCCTGGTTCTTTTTAGTATGTATACGGATCAAGTCATTGGGGAATGGCAAGAAAATTTAATAAACGATTTTTAAAGTTAGAGACAACGTAAGATTTTGAGCACTGATTTATTTACAGATAAGGTCATTTTCAGTAATTCAGAACACAATCTAAAATTGAAGAGTGTAATCACAAAAATCTCTTAAGTTCATTTGATCATTTTTACGATTTATACATAGGCTACATAAGATTATATTTGAGACCTTTATCATTATGTTTTAAGCTTGTTTTCTTCTAAAACAACCCCAATTTTTGTCTAAAAATGTGTTATTGTGCTTGTGACTTGAAAACCGGCGCATAAAAAAACTAGCCCAGTCCTTTCATAAAAATGGACTTAAAGTGTTGTGGGATCACATATGATGATGAAGGAATGAATACGAAGAAAGATGGCAAGGAAGATGAGTGGGAAGAACGAAGAAGAAATGGGTACAATAAATATTACTTAATATCTCAAGGACAAAGGTGGATGCGAGGCAAGTGTGGCCTATCGACGCCTCTCGCAGACCTGCTCCCATGCGGTCAGTATGAACAAAGATCTTAAAATCGCCACACAGAGCCACGTCACCAGTGTGCTTCATCTACAGGCCCGCATACAGGTTGGGATTTGTGCTGGAAGTAACGGTATCGCGATACTAATCGAACCGTGTACTTAGCTGTCTCGGTACCGGGCACATGCAACAGATAGGCTACTCGTACAAATATTAACTTGTAGGCTATGTGACGGTCGGTATCCTGTAGGGCCCTACCGAAGTTTCATTGCAACTTGTGAACAATGTCTGCAGATCGGGAGTTCTGGAAAGAGTCCTTGACTATGTATAAGCGTGTTTGTGGAAGTCCAAAGATTGCTCAAATAAACAACTTAGATAAATGGCAATAACAGATCTAGTTGACAAGTGCAAATAACCATTGCTTCGTCCATCTTTTTCTTCACCCAAAATCAATCTATGGATTTCGCAGAATAGGTCTCCTATTACCATTATTATTGTCATTATTATCATAATAATTAATTATTATTAACATAATTATCATTATAATTATTATTGCTAATGTCATTATAATTGAATCGCTCCATGCAGAAAGGGCTTCAGTCACAAATTTTGAAAAAACGAGATATCGATGGAAATCATATCTTTATGGATGGTTCCATCAGCCTGTGCAGAAAGGTATTCAGTCCAATGCTTGGAAAGACAGAAACTGAAGCGTCAGGCTCAGAGTTCTATGCAAAAAGGAATACAAAGTACACACTGTTTTCCTTAGTTTTCTCAAAACCAGGTCTAATGGACTGAAGCCCTTTCTGCATGGGGCGATTCAATTATTTAGTGGTATTATAATTGTAATTATAAATATTACCATTATAATGTAACTCATGGCTTTTAAGGAACCCGAGGTTCACTGCCGCCCTCTCATAAGCCCTCCATCGGTCTCTACCTTGAGCAAGATTAATCAGTCCGAGGCTTATTTTGGGGTTTCGTAATAAGCTGTTTTATATACGGAGATGGATTGTTGGCCCTTCGTGCAACCCCAAGCTGGAAGACTACCTCTTATCGGCTACCCGCAATTATTTTATAATAATAATAATAATAATAATAATAATAATAATAATAATAATAATAATAATTTTTATTTTATTTATTTATTTAGAATATTACCGTGCAAAAACAACAGCACAAGGCCAATTACAGTTTAGCACGATACAAAACAGAGCAAAACAACAAATGATGATGAGAATGAATGATAGAAATGACAATGAGATGGAATACAATCAATATAATAGTCTACATCAATCATAGATCAAATAATAATTATAAAATTATAAATTAGTACAATGAGATAATTGAAATAATGGAATAGTCTACATTAATCAATTGACCAAATGCAAGAAATAAAATGGACAAATAATTATAAAATTAGATCAGTGAGTTAAAAACTCAAAGATATACTACACATTAAATGGATCCAAGTTGAATCCATGCAAATTACCATATTTGATGCATCTGCAGACCGGAGAGAGAGATTTAGGATTCTTATTATAAAACAATTTATGAAATCTTAAACCATTAGCAGGAATACGAAGACTGATATTGCTTATGAAAGATTCACAATCAATATCACCCTTAATGACTTTGCAAAAAAATAAATAATCAAGATCCTGACGTCTGGTGAACAAACTACCGCAATTGAAATAATTGCATTTAATCTCATAGTTATAATCGGAATTTGGTAAAAATCTATAAGAACACAAGGAAATAAATTTTCTTTGGATATTCTCCAATTTAGCCGAGTCAGTGGAAGTAATGGAGTTCCATACAACAGATGCATATTCAAGCTTGGATCTAACCAACGTATAGTATAAAATTAATAAACACATAGGAGTGGAAAAAGAATAAGTTATAGACCTAATTAGACCAAGCATTCTTAACGAATGGGTATAAATATATTGCACATGATCATGGAAATATAATTTAGAATCAAGTAGGACACCAAGATCTCTAATACAATCTTTCTTAGTAATTACGACATTAATAATAATAATAATAATAATAATAATAATAATAATAATAATAGGCCTAATATTAATATTATTATTATTATTATTATTATTATTATTATTATTACTACAATAAACATCATTATTTTATTTATTTATTTATTTATTTATTTAATTTATTTATTTATTTATTTATTTATTTATTTTCTTATATTTAATGTGCTGTACAACAGCCAGTGGCCAATTACAGTTCAATTAATAATAATAATAATAATAATAATTATTATTATTATTATTATTACTATTACTATTATTACAGATCTTACATTTTATTTCTGCCGGTCAGTGGCCATTAAATTTCAAATGGCTTATCTTGCAAAGTGGGCGTCACGTATTAAAAAGCACTACAAGCTTTCTCCCATCTCCTTGCCTCCCCACTGCAAATATGATGTTTCACAGAGGCAGAGATAAAATAAGATTTGTATTATTATTATTATTATTATGATCATTATTATTGTTTTAATATTATTAATATAATTATTATTATAATTAGGCCCTATTACTATTGTAATTATTATTGTTGTTATTACCATTACTAATTATGTTATTGTTGCTATTATGATCATTATTATTGTTTTATCATTATCAATATAATTATTATCATTGTAATCAGGCCCTATTACTGTTGTAATTATTATTGTTGTTATTATCATTACTAATAAGTTATTGTAGCTATTATGATTATTATTGTTTTATTATTATCAATATAATTATTATCATTATAATTAGGCCCTATTACTATTGTAATTATTATTGTTGTTATTATCATTAGTAATAATGTTATTGTTGCTATTATGATTATTATTATTGTTCTTAATATTATCAATATAATTATCATTATTATAATTAGGCCCTATTACAGTTATTATTATTATTATTATCATTATTATTATTATTATTATTATTATCATTGTAATTATTATTATCAATGCTATTATTATAGTTATTTTCTTGTCATTATTATTATTATTATTATTATTATTACCATCATCATCCGCAGTGGTACGGTATCAACATACTGTTGTTGAAAACTACAATTTATTAGACGTAAGCTACAGTATGAAACACGTAGCGCTCTCTCAGAATAAGAATTCAGACTAGCAGTTTGCTAATTAGATGGTAGTAGCTACCATTTCTGCAGTTCGTTCCGAAACAATTGACAATACTAGAAAGCTCTCTGAGACATACAACAATGTATCACGTACGAGAGTTCACATTTTATGGGACATGTTGACGCATAGCAACAGACCAAAAGCAATAAACTCTGCGTGTTTTAGGCCTCTGGACAGTGCCCAAAAAAAAAGTGTTGGTTGGATGGAACATCATCCTGCGCTCCTCCTACCCGCAGCCTGTGAACTCGCCGCCCCTCACGCTGACCGGCCGGAACGCCAGATATAATGAATTATTAACGCCGGTGGTAATTACTTCCAAGTTTACACCTAAGTAATGATTTCGACACTGCATTTTAAACGGCACACAGACCTGGGTCCAGCTCAGCTTCACACCCACGATCTTTACTAACGTTCATTTCAAACTGAAGAGGCTATTCCTATACGATGAGATGATGATTGTAATTGTAATTCTTTATTTAACGTTCCTTTTAAACTACAGAGGCTATTCATAGACGATGAGATGATGATTGTAATTATAATTCTTTATTTAACGTTCATTTCAAACTGAAGAGGCTATTCCTATACGATGAGATGATGATTGTAATTGTAATTCTTTATTTAACGTTCCTTTTAAACTACAGAGGCTATTCATAGACGATGAGATGATGATTGTAATTGTAATTCTTTATTTAACGTTCCTTTTAAACTACAGAGGCTATTCATAGACGATGAGATGATGATTGTAATTGTAATTCTTTATTTAACGTTCCTTTTAAACTACAGAGGCTATTCATAGACGATGAGATGATGATTGTAATTGTAATTCTTTATTTAACGTTCCTTTTTAAACTACAGAGGCTATTCATAGACGATGAGATGATGATTGTAATTGTAATTCTTTATTTAACGTTCCTTTTAAACTACAGAGGCTATTCATAGACGATGAGATGATGATTGTAATTGTAATTCTTTATTTAACGTTCCTTTTAAACTACAGAGGCTATTCATAGACGATGAGATGATGATTGTAATTGTAATTCTTTATTTAACGTTCCTTTTAAACTACAGAGGCTATTCATAGACGATGAGATGATGATTGTAATTGTAATTCTTTGATTAACGTTCCTTTTAAACTACAGAGGCTATTCATAGACGATGAGATGAAGATTGTAATTGTAATTCTTTATTTAACGTCCCTTTTAAACTACAGAGGCTATTCATAGACGATGAGATGATGATTGTAATTGTAATTCTTTATTTAACGTTCCTTTTAAACTACAGAGGCTATTCATAGACGATGAGATGATGATTGTAATTGTAATTCTTTATTTAACGTTCCTTTTAAACTACAGAGGCTATTCATAGACGATGAGATGATGATTGTAATTGTAATTCTTTATTTAACGTTCCTTTTAAACTACAGAGGCTATTCATAGACGATGAGATGATGATTGTAATTGTAATTCTTTATTTAACGTTCCTTTTTAAACTACAGAGGCTATTCATAGACGATGAGATGATGATTGTAATTGTAATTCTTTATTTAACGTTCCTTTTAAACTACAGAGGCTATTCATAGACGATGAGATGATGATTGTAATTGTAATTCTTTATTTAACGTTCCTTTTAAACTACAGAGGCTATTCATAGACGATGAGATGATGATTGTAATTGTAATTCTTTGATTAACGTTCCTTTTAAACTACAGAGGCTATTCATAGACGATGAGATGATGATTGTAATTGTAATTCTTTGATTAACGTTCCTTTTAAACTACAGAGGCTATTCATAGACGATGAGATGAAGATTGTAATTGTAATTCTTTATTTAACGTCCCTTTTAAACTACAGAGGCTATTCATAGACGATGAGATGATGATTGTAATTGTAATTCTTTATTTAACGTCCCTTTTAAACTACAGAGGCTATTCATAGACGATGAGATGAAAATTGTAATTGTAATTCTTTATTTAACGTTCCTTTTAAACTACAGAGGCTATTCATAGACGATGAGATGAAGATTGTAATTGTAATTCTTTATTTAACGTTCCTTTTAAACTACAGAGGCTATTCATAGACGATGAGATGAAGATTGTAATTGTAATTCTTTATTTAACGTTCCTTTTAAACTACAGAGGCTATTCATAGACGATGAGATGGTGATTGTAATTGTAATTCTTTATTTAACGTTCCTTTTAAACTACAGAGGCTATTCATAGACGATGAGATGATGTTTGTAATTGTAATTCTTTATCTATTTATCCAAGAACAAATGTTCAACATGGCGGACATATGACAGCTGTTAGCCAAGGTCGCGTGATAATTTTGTTTTTGTTTTTTTTCCGTTTATTTTCATGGATCTTCTGGTATCTTTACTGGAGAGGACAAAAAGGATATAGATGTCTTACAGGATCTAGTTTTTTTTTCTTCTAATGAAGAAGTTGCACAAATAGTAGAACGAATTGTAAGGCCAAGAATATTTCGAGAAATAAATTTACTTCATTTTATGTCGTCATTATACCAGTAAGTTCTGGCTAGTTGTGTAGTCCAAATATGCCGGTAGCCTACTTTTCATATCCTTGTTTCAGACGTAACCTTTTCAATCATAACCAGAAACCGTTTGTCAAATATCACATTTCTCAAAACTTTCGAAAGAACTGAACTTAGTATTTTCCGAAAATGTAGATGGTCGGTGCCAATTTCCTTCGTGAACCAACTGCTCACAACTTTAAGATTTTATGGCACAGGAAGCTTTCAAATATTTCAGTATTTCAGTATTTTTACAAATTCACAAAGCAGTAGTACGCACAATCATAAAAGGCATTTCATATTTCATTACTAGGATGGCCAACCAACATGTTACAATGCCCACTGGAGGCGAATGAATATCATGATATTTCTGGCTTCTACAAAATCAAAAACTAAATTTAGCAGTGGGTAACTTACACATAGATTGTATTGTATTTATTAACATTCCATGATATTCGTACATTACTTCACAGCTAGAATATGGAACAAGTCAAACGAAAAAAAAAATCTATCTTAATAGTACTACAAAGTCTTAATTTATAGTCACAGTCTAGTTGAAATATATACAGAAGTAGTTTACAATATAGTCTACTAGTACAACACAAAGTTTTAGTATCAATTTCATGTAGCGTGGCATAAAACAGGATAAATTTACCGTAGTGTTTTGTATAAACTGAATATTAATGAGATTAAGTAGTTCAAAGCGTTTAATTTCTACGCTTTAATAATGACATATAAATTCTACGTCAGCACATCCTGCGAAGAACCCAGTTCTTTACAGCGTTCGTAGTTTAGAAAATACCATTGTCTAGGCCAGCGTTTCTCAAACTTTTTTTTAAATTGGGAACACTTTTTAAAGTCACAACAGTTCCGCGGACCACCTTACTCTTGTTCCCTTCGAAAGCAAATTTATCATTTTCGTAGCATATTTTAATACCAGTATACTTATATTTTAAAACTGAATTAAGGTTCGGTACTTTGGTCCTCTGTTACGAATTCGGGTGGTCCCTGGCTGGGTTACAGGCTCGGCGCCAGATGTGCAGGGAAAAGATGTCCAGAAACACCACGTGTATAGTGCTTTAAATCCCTCTTTTGTTGCTGAGAGTAGAGTGAGAAGTCGATAGGGGGGTAGGGTAATAATTTCATAAAATGCAGTACTGAGAGAAAAAGTGAAAGGCGATTTCCATGTGTCGTTTCCAAACTCTGAGATTTTAAGCTATAATGAGATACGCAGTTCGTTTGAATTTTATTTTTTTTCTGTCTTTTTTTAAGGGCCTAAAGGCCGGACCTCGAGGACTACAGGTGGTCCGCGGACCATAGCATGAGAAACGCTGGTACAGGCTATATAGGCGTCTTCCTAGCAGACATTCGTCTCATTGTAATATAACTAAAATAAGTTAAGTATTTAGTTATGTTAGGCCTACAGAGGGATGGAGATGTCCGCTATATACCTAATAATATTTTATGCTCGACCATGCCGAAATGTAGTAATTATACACCTGGTAGCAGTCCTTTAATGCATGTCATTAAAGTACACCTATTCATTAAAGTTCAGGTTTTCTATTATTCTCGGATATACAATCGAAAGACGAGGGAAACGTCACGGAGGCTGGAAATCCAATACTGTCGCAGAAGGTTATGTTCTGTTACTATAATAATTAGCGTTAATTGTAAATAATATTCAAATAAATTAAATTTGTCATCTCGTTTTTTAATTCTAAATAAATTTCCAGGTTATATCAAAATTAGTTTATGTTATTCTCTAGATTATATCAAGGTCAATGACATTATTGTTCCTCGGAAAAAATCAATACTTTCGCGTCTGCGCACATCTCACAATTTACGAGCTATGTACAAGTTCACTTCCGCTCTTCAGTTAGATACGAATAAAATGAACACTTCTGAATAATTTCAAGTTAGAAATATGGTCGAGCATAAAAAGTCATATGAAACTTACCTATAATGGTAATTAAGACGCTCGTATGAAAATTATGAAACTCGCTTGCGCTCGTTTCATAAACAAACATACTCGCGTCTTAATTACTATCATTATAGGCTCGTTGCTTAATGTACTATTATAAACTAGAACGATCTATAGTTAACGTTATTTGTTCGCGGACAAACACTGCAAAACGAAAGGTGTTTTACCACCCCTGATGTATACGTATATGGTGGAGCACCTCCTATACCGCTGCAGGCGCTACGATATATACGAAATTCATATGAGATGAAAAGAGAGATAGAAAAAACAAAACGTCTACTATGGCCATAACCTAAACTACCGCTGCCGCCAAAGATTTCAGGTAACACGCACGCATCGTTTTGTCGGCTAATGGCTCAGCAGATAAGACTAAGAAACGCACTACAAATCTCGCATTTATTTATGACCTCACACGGCTTCGAGATAATTACGTGGCGAGACTAATTAACAACTATAAGCCCCGGGCTTGAACGAGAGGTGTGAAGCCGATACCGGGCAGTAATAAAACACAGAGACACGTCCGTCAGCACGACTCGTGCAGAAATATGTTCTTCACAACCCCCAACCAGGAGGACAAAGGATAGTATCGACGTATCGTCCTTATATAGTTAGGATCAGCTTACTTAACACCTTATTTATTTATTTATAGGGGAGAGTCGGGTAGTGTCGGACATCGGGTAATATCGGACAGTGAGTTTCTTTCATCTACCACACGATGTTAGTACCTGATTGACATGGTTACGTTTCTGTGATGTCGCATAGAGAAACGTAACCATGTCATTCAGGTACTACCATATGGTGGTAGATGAAAGAAACGCACTGTCCGATATTACCCGATGTCCGACACTACCCGACTCTCCCCTATATTTATTTTATTTTTATTTATTTACTTATTTATTACTTATTTATTTATTTTACTTTTATTTATTTACTTATTTATTACTTATTTATTTATTTATTTACTTCTTATTTATTTATTTATATATTTATTTTATTTTTATTTGTTTACTTATTTATTACTTATTTATTTATTTACTTATTAATTTACTTATTTATTTATTTTATTTTTATTTATTTACTTATTTATTACTTATTTATTTATTTACTTATTTATTTATTTATTTTATTTTTATTTATTTACTTATTTATTACTTATTTATTTATTTTTATTTATTTACTAATTTATTTACTTATTTATTTAGTTATTTACTTATTTATTTATTTACTTAATTATTTATTTATTTATTTAATTATTAATTAGTTATTTATTGATTTATTTTTTATTTATTTACTTATTTATTACTTATTTATTTATTTACTTATTTATTTAGTTATTTATTTATTTACTTATTTATTTATTTATTTATTTACTTAGTTATTTATTTATTTATTTACTTATTTATTTATATATTTATTTATTTAATTATTTATTTAGTTATTTACTTATTTACTTATTTATTTATTTACTTATTTATTTATTTATTTACTTATTAATTAGTTACTTATTTATTTAGTTACTTATTTACTTAGTTATTTATTTATTTAGTTATTTACTTATTTACCTATTTGTTTATTTATTTATTTATTTATTTACTAATTTACTAATTTTCTTACTTCCTTAGTTATTTATTTATTTTTTTATTTATTTATTTATTTACTTACTTATTTATTTATTTACTTATTTACTTATTTTCTTACTTACTTAGTTACTTATTTATTTACTTTGTTATTTATTTATTTACTAACTTATTTACTTAGTTACTTATTTGTTTATTTATTTACTTAGTTATTTATTTACTTACTTATTAATTAGTTACTTCTTTATTTACTTATTTATTTATTTACTTATTTATTTATTTATTTATTTATTTATTTATTTATTTATTTATTTATTTATTTATTTATTTATTTATTTATTTACTTAGTTACTTATTTATTTAGTTAGTTACTTACTTATTTACTTATTTATTTATTTAATCTGAGAGGATTAAGGCCATAAGGTCTTCTCTTCCATCCCACCAGATAGCACATATAAATACAAGAAGGAAATACATACATGAATCTATTCTCCGGACTCTATAAGAAAGAAGGTAATGAAGAAAGAATTGTGTGCACACAGACGGCAATTGTAACTAGAATAGCAAAATTATTAGGAGAAAGTATTCTCAAGCCTACATTTCAAAGTGGCATTCGTTTTCGGGGTTTGTACTAATCATTTCACATTTTAGGTTAGGTCTCATGAATCGTAAACTATTTAGTGAAAGCAATGAATTTCATGTTGTCAGACAAAACAGCCCATATTAATCTAATAATTACCAACATATTGTGCGAGAGGACCAGGAGCAAAATATAGGCCTACTCCTTCACAAATGATTGAATCATTTAGAAAACATCTCCCAACATAAAGGCGAGACGTGGTAAATAAGTAAATAAGCAAGATATTGTTAGGCCTACTCTTAATACTATATTATTAATATTATTATTATTATCATTATTATTATTAATATTATTATTATCATTATTATTATTAATATTATTATTATCATTATTATTATTAATAGTATTATTATCATTATTATTAATATTATTATTATCATTATTATTATTAATATTATTATTATTAATATTATTATCATTATTATTAATATTATTATTATTATTATTATTATTATTATTATTATTAACAGAGTGCGGTCCACACCTGTGGAGTAACGGTCAGCGCGTCTGGCCGTGAAACCAGGTGGCCCGGGTTCGAATCCCGGTCAGGGCAAGTTACCTGGTTGAGGTTTATTCCGGGGTTTTCCCTCAATCCAATACGAGGAAATGCTGGGTAACTTTCGGTGCTGCACCCCGGACTCATTTCACCGGCATTATCACCTTCATATCATTCAGACGCTAAATAACCTAGATGTTGATACAGCGTCGTAAAATAACACAATAAAATAAATAACAGAGTGCGTATAGGTCAGTTTCTGTCAGATGCGTTTCCAATTCACTGTGGGCTAAAGCAAGGAGATGCACAATCACCTTTACTTTTTAACTTTGCTCTAGAGTATGCCATTAGGAAAGTCCAGGATATCAGAGAGGGTCCGAATTGAACGGGTTACATCAGCTGCTTGTCTATGCGGATGACGTGAATATGTTAGGAGAAAATCCACAAACGATTAGGGAAAACACGGGAATTTTACTTGAAGCAAGTAAAGAGATAGGTTTGGCAGTAAATCCTGAAAAGACGAAGTATATGATTATGTCTCGTGACCAGAATATTGTACGAAATGGAAATATAAAAATTAGAAATTTATCTTTTGAAGAGGTGGAGAAGTTCAAATATCTTGGAGCAAAAGTAACAAATATAAATGACACTCGGGAGGAAATTAAACACACAATAAATATGGGAAATGCCTGTTATTATTCGGTTAAGAAGCTTTTATCATCCAGTCTGCTGTCAAAAAATCTGAAAGTTAGAATTTATAAAACAGTTATATTACCGGTTGTTCGGTATGGTTGTGAAACTTGGACTCTCACTTTGAGAGAGGAACAGAGGTTCAATGAAACCATAGGACAGTCTCAAGCTCGTCTCAATGATACCATGAGACAGTCTCAAGCTCGCCTCAATGGTACCATGGGACAGTCTGAAGTTCGTCTTAATGGTACCATGGGACAGTATCAAGCTCATCTCAATGGTACCATGGGACAGTCTCAAGCTCGTCTCAATGATATCATGGGACAGTCTCAAGCTCGTCTCAATGATATCATGGGACATTCTCAAGTTCGTCTCAATGATACCATGGGACAGCCTCAATCTCGCCTCAATGGTACCCTAGAAGTCTCAATCTCGTCTCAATGATACCATGAGACAGTCTCAATCTCGCCTTAATGGTATCCTAGAAATCTCAATCTCGTCTCAATGATACCATGAGACAGTCTCAATCTCGCCTCAATGGTACCCTAGAAGTCTCAATCTCGTCTCAATGATACCATGAGACAGTCTCAATCTCGCCTCAATGGTACCATGGGACAGTCTGAAGCTCGTCTTAATGGTACCATGGGACAGTATCAAGCTCGTCTCAATGGCACCATGGGACAGTCTCAAGCTCGTCTCAATGATACCATGGGACAGTCTCAAGCTCGTCTAAATGATATCATGGGACAGTCTCAAGCTCGTCTCAATGATGCCATGGGACAGTCTCAAGCTCGTCTCAATGATACCATGGGACAGTCTCAAGCTCGTCTCAATGATATCATGGGACAGTCTCAAGCTCGTCTCAATGATACCATGGGACAGTCTCAAGCTCGTCTCAATGATATCATGGGACAGTCTCAAGCTCGTCTCAATGATATCATGGGACAGTCTCAAGCTCGTCTCAATGATATCATGGGACAGTCTCAAGTTCGTCTCAATGATACCATGGGACAGTCTCAATCTCGCCTCAATGGTACCCTAGAAGTCTCAATCTCGTCTCAATGATACCATGAGACAGTCTCAATCTCGCCTCAATGGTACCCTAGAAGTCTCAATCTCGTCTCAATGATACCATGAGACAGTCTCAATCTCGCCTCAATGGTACCCTAGAAGTCTCAATCTCGTCTCAATGATACCATGAGACAGTCTCAAGCTCGCCTCAATGGTACCATGGGACAGTCTGAAGCTCGTCTTAATGGTACCATGGGACAGTATCAAGCTCGTCTCAATGGTACCATGGGACAGTCTCAAGCTCGTCTCAAGGATGCCATGGGACAGTGTCAAGCTCGTCTCAATGATATCATGGGACAGTCTCAAGCTCGTCTCAATGATATCATGGGACAGTCTCAAGCTCGTCTCAATGATATCATGGGACAGTCTCAAGCTCGTCTCAATGATACCATGGGACAGTCTCAAGCTCGTCTCAATGATATCATGGGACAGTATCAAGCTCGTCTCAATGGTACAATGGGACAGTCTCAAGCTCGTCTCAATGATACCATGGGACAGTCTCAAGCTCGTCTCAATGATACCATGGGACAGTCTCGCGCTCGTCTCAATGATACTATGGGACAGTCTCAAACTCGTCTCTATGATACCATGGGACAGTTTCAAGCTCGTCTCAATGATATCATGAAAGTCTCAAGCTCGTCTCAATGATATCATGGGACAGTCTAAAGCTCCTCTCAATGCTACCATGGGTCAGTCTCAATCTCGTCTCAATGGTACCCTGGGACAGTCTCAAGTTCTTCTCAATGATACCATGGGACAGTCTCAATCTCGTCTCAATGATACCATGGGACAGTCTCAATCGTCTCAATGATACCATGGGACAGTCTCTAGCTCCTCTCAATGGTACCCTGGGACAGTCTCAAGTTCTTCTCAATGATACCATGGGACAGTCTCAAGCTCGTCGCAATGATACCATGGGACAGTCTCAGTCTCGTCTCAATGGTACCCTGGGACAGTCTCAAGCTCGTCTCAATGATACCATGGGACAGTCCCAAGCTCGTCTCAATGATACCCTGGGACAGTCTGAAGTTCGTCTCAATGATACCCTGGGATAGTCTCAAGGTCGTCTCAGAAACTTAAATCTGGAAACGAATTCTCAAGACCCAAGTGTCACAAGTACGTGCTTGTGTTATTTTACTATCAATTACCACTTCGACTCTCCGAATCTTCTTGCTCACAATGCATCCACATCTATATGTTGACCGACGCAATGTTTTAAATTACACCTCCGTGCGCCTTGCAATTGCTGCCCAGACTGGGAGGGGCGCGCACTTCCAGTTTGGAGGCGGAGTCGCCGCGTCTTAATTTACATTATTCATTAGTTCTGTTTTAAATATTAGCCTTCACGCTGCCACGCTTGTCAAGTTTTGCTCAATGTGATTACATGCTGAAAGCAGGAATCAAGTTTATTGGGCGATAACCAGAAAGCTGTTCATCGCCCAGCGCACGCAGAATCATCCTGTAGTCCGCATTAGTCTGCTACTTTCCGTGTGCTGAGGTGCAAAAACTCAGTCCGTTCCCAATACATTTTGTATTGTGTTCTGTGTTGCAGTATCAAGTAGCAAGAGTACAACCAACCAGACAGCTTGTAGGCTACGTGTATAAGCATTTCCTTTCTTATATAGGCTAATACTAGAAGGTTAGATATGTATATCAGAAGATAGCAATAATAATAATTATTATTATTATTATTCCTTCAAAATTATTTGTAAGTATTATTATTAGTATTATTATTATTATTATTATTATTATTATTATTATTCTTTAAAAGCCATTTGTAAGTATTATTATTAGTATTATTGTTATTCCTTAAAAGCCATTTGTAAGTATTATTATTATTATTATTCTTTAAAAGCCATTTGTAAGTATTATTATTAGTATTATTATTATTCCTTAAAAGCCATTTGTAAGTATTATTATTATTATTATTATTATTATTATTATTATTATTAGTATTATTATTCCTTAAAAGCCATTTGTAAGTATTATTATTATTATTATTATTATTATTATTATTATTCCTTAAAAGCTATTTGTAAGTACTATTATTATTATTATTATTATTCTTTAAAAGCCATTTGTAAGTATTATTATTATTATTATTATTATTATTATTATTATTATTCCTTAAAAGCTATTTGTAAGTACTATTATTATTATTATTATTATTATTATTATTCTTTAAAAGCCATTTGTAATTATTATTATTATTATTATTCTTTAAAAGCCATTTGTAAGTATTATTATTATTATTATTATTCCTTAAAATCTATTTGTAAGTACTATTATTATTATTATTATTATTATTATTATTATTATTCCTTAAAATCTATTTGTAAGTACTATTATTATTATTATTATTATTATTATTATTATCATTAGATTTTTCTACAATGCAGTAGTTATCCTTCGTTCTAGAAAATTTGCTTCTCCATAAATCTCCACCTTCAGCATCATCTTCTGTAAGATCTCTTCTAGTCATACTCCTTCTGACGTCATTCATCCATTGTTCTCTCGGTGTTCCTCTTCTTCTCCTTCCACTTCAGCATCATCTTCGGTATTTTTGCATTGTCCATCCTGTTCACGTGACTAAGTCATTTTTATCTTTCTTTTTCTTCAATTAGTTCAATGATATTCCTTTCTATCTCCATATCCTATCTAATTCTTTGTTTAATAATTCTTTCCCTTCTTGATATTCTCGCTAATCTCCACCAGAAGTTCATTTCAGTAATCAAAAATTTATTTTCTTGTATTCTGTCTAATGTCCAAGAATCTCCTAGCACAACGATATATGGTTTTTGTTTTATTAAACTATTCCTACTCCAAAGAACTGAGTTCAACAAGCCAATTATAGTCCTTCCTTCACTTATACTACTTTTTTCAATTCCAGCTACACTCTTCCCATCAAGTTCTACAATTGAGCCAAGCAGTAAATGAAGTGCAAGAATACCAGTACCCATGTGAAACTTATGTGGGGCGTATACACATGTAGGTTGTAATGGAAAATTAGGTTCACTTATTAATTAGGTTATTTTATGTATTATTATTTATTGTGTATTAATTTTTATTATGTAATTAAGTTACCACCCCATGTATTGTGGGTCCCTATCACCACGGCATGGCGCGTCCTCAGGTTGCGGATCGAGGAGACGGCCTCCAGATATGGAGGGTAGCTGTGAATATATTGAATAAGCAGTCGTGGACAGCCGATGAGGGGTGGGCCTCCAGCTTGGGGGTTCGGCGAAGGACTAACAACCCATCACCGTAAAAAAAAAGCTTGTTACGAATTCTTCAAATAAGCCTCGGAATGGGACTGATTCTCTGGCACGGGAAAGTCCAGGATAACAGAGAGGGCTTGGAATTGAACGGCTTACATCAGCTTCTTGTCTATGCGGATGACGTGAATATGTTAGGAGAAAATCCACAAACGATTAGGGAAAACACGGGAATTTTACTGGAAGCAAGTAAAGAGATGGGTTTGGAAGTAAATCCCGAAAAGACAAAGTACATGATTATGACTCGTGACGGGAATATTGTACGAAATGGAAATATAAAAATTGGAAATTTAACTTTTGAAGAGGTGGAAAAGTTCAAATATCTGGGAGCAACAATAACAAATATAAATGATACTAGGGAGGAAATTAAACACAGAATAAATATGGGAAATGCCTGTTATTATTCGGTTGAGAAGCTTTTATCATCCAGTCTGCTGTCAAAAAATCTGAAAGTTAGAATTTATAAAACAGTTATATTACCGGTTGTTCTGTATGGTTGTGAAACTTGGACTCTCACTTTGAGAGAGGAACATAGGTTAAGGGTATTTGAGAATAAGGTGCTTAGGAAAATATCTGGGGCTAAGAGGGATGAAGTTACAGGAGAATGGAGAAAGTTACACAACACAGAACTGCACGCATTGTATTCTTCACCTGACATAATTAGGAACATTAAATCCAGACGTTTGAGATGGGCAGGGCATGTAGCACGTATGGGCGAATCCAGAAATGCATATCGATTGTTAGTTAGGAGGCCGGAGGGAAAAGACCTTTAGGGAGGCCGAGACGTAGATGGGAAGATAATATTAAAATGGATTTGAGGGAGGTGGGATGTGAAGATAGAGACTGGATTAATCTTGCTCAGGATAGGGACCAATGGCGAGCTTATGTGAGGGCGGCAATGAACCTCCTGGTTCCTTAAAAGCCAGTAAGTAAGTAAGTATTAAGTTACCACTGCCACCGGATGTTTTTCCACTTGCAGTGTAAATAAATACGCACACATTACCTCAATTTTGATACAATGCAGTAACTGCTAAAGATAATGGAACCAGGATCGGATATTTAGAGAAAGGGAATCTGAATCTAGCATCTTTTAACTAGTTTTATTCATATGAGAGTTTCATTCAATTACAATGCATCAAGAATTTAAGGCGAAAAGGAATTCAAATATAGGCATATATTTAGAGAAAGGAATGCGAACGCTGTGAAAAAAAATCGAATCGATTATGAAATCCACAACACACATGCAGCACGAAAGAAACATTTGAATGAACTAAAATTGAAGTATCAACATCTGTTGCAGCTGATACTTTACACGTCACGAGGAAACGTTTAGTGTACGGGTAAGAACAAATTGTGTAGCCTGAAAATGTTTAGTGCCGTACAACATGTATTTCGTACAGGATTTATAATTCCAAGTGCGCATTGGACATACGTGAGGAGTAGCACCAGCAGTAATAGAAGAAGAAGAAGAAGAAGAAGAAGAAGAAGAAGATGAAGAAGAAGAAGAAGAAGAAGAGGTATGGATTTAATCGATTAATGGAACCGATTAGCCGATCAAACGTGTTTTAATCAATTAATCGAACCTATTAACAGATGTTTTAAAATTCGATTAACCGATGAAATGTGTTTTAATCGATCAATCGAACCGTCTGAAAGTATCGTGTGGTGAAGCCTTAACTGCCTTGTGACGTCTATGCAGCACAAAATCATTGTCAACTTAGGAGGTATGTAAACAAAAATGGTAAGGCATGATCGTCCAAAATAGTAGGTCTATATTGCGATACTAGGTTGGTAAATGCTCTGTAACAGAGGCAAAGCAAAGATTTAAAAAAACGTGTATTGCATATTACTTTTTGCACAATCATAATTTTATTTATATCTTTATTTTATTTATTATGTATTTTAGTTATGTATTAATTTTGAACTGAAAGTTTCTCATTTTGTTAATAGCAATGTATAATTTTCTAGGTGGCCGTGTTTTTATATTATTTTGCTTTATTAGTTGGATACGACTGTCTTTTATGTACGAGTATCTGCATTGTTCAAATAAATAAAAAGGTAATTGCAATATAAAAAATTGAATTGTAGAAATATTTTGTATGAGAGAAAAAATGGGAGTATAAGGGTACAGTACATCAGTTATTCATAGATTTCAAAAAGGCATATGACTCGGTTAAGAGGGAAGTATTATGTGATATTCTTATTGAATTTGGTATTCCCAAGAAACTAGTTCGATTAATTAAAATGTGTCTCAGTGAAACGTACAGCAGAGTCCGTATAGGTCAGTTTCTATCAGATGCTTTTCCAATTCACTGCGGGCTAAAGCAGGGAGATGCACTATCACCTTTACTTTTTAACTTCGCTTTAGAATATGCCATTAGGAAAGTTCAGGATAACTGGCAGGGTTTGGAATTGAACGGGTTACATCAGCTTCTTGTCTATGCGGATGACGTGAATATGTTAGGAGAAAATCTACAAACGATTAGGGAAAACACGGAAATTTTACTTGAAGCAAATAAAGCGATCGGTTTGGAAGTAAATCCCGAAAAGACAAAGTATATGATTATGTCTCGTGACGAGAATATTGTACGAAATGGAAATATAAAAATTGGAGATTTATCCTTCGAAGGGGTGGAAAAATTCAAATATCTTGGAGCAACAGTAACAAATATAAATGACACTCGGGAGGAAATTAAACACAGAATAAATATGGGAAATGCGTGTTATTATTCGGTTGAGAAGCTTTTATCATCTAGTCTGCTGTCAAAAAATCTGAAAGTTAGAATTTATAAAACAGTTATATTACCGGTTGTTCTTTATGGTTGTGAAACTTGGACTCTCACTCTGAGAGAGGAACATAGGTTAAGGGTGTTTGAGAATAAGGTGCTTAGGAAAATATTTAGGGTTAAGAGGGATGAAGTTACAGGAGAATGGAGAAAGTTACACAACACAGAACTGCACGCATTGTATTCTTCACCTGACATAATTAGGAACATTAAATCTAGACGTTTGAGATGGGCAGGCCATGTAGCACGTATGGGCGAATCCAGAAATGCATATAGAGTGTTAGTTGGGAGACCGGTGGGAAAAAGACCTTTAGGGAGGCCGAGACGTAGATGGGAGGATAATATTAAAATGGATTTGAGGGAGGTGGGATATGATGATAGAGACTGCATTAATCTTGCACAGGACAGGGACCGATGGCGGGCTTATGTGAGGGCGGCAATGAACCTTCGGGTTCCTTAACAGCCATTTGTAAGTAAGTAAGTATGAACAACAGTTTTCATGATGAAGTAGATAACGAAATTGAATACGCGTTCAGATGGATTGTTATGATTATAAATTGAATTAATCTAATTGATATTAATTGCACAAATTTGTATAGCTTAATGAAAGTATGCTACTTTGTATTGTATATATTTGTATAGTTTTGGCCGATGAATTGTATATGCTTTAAATTGAATAGTAATCTATATAGCTCTATTGATAAATTGTTTGTGTTTGTAATTTGAAGTAGTTTGCATGATATGTATTATCAATTTCTGTATATCACAACTGGTTGAATTGTTTATGCCTTAAATTTAATTAACTTACTTGTTTGTATTATACATATAGCTCAAGTGATGAATGATCGTTTGCGTTTGTAAATTTAATAATCTGATTGGCTATGTATTGTATATTTTTAGTAGAGCCATTGAGGTAGCTCAGTCGGCAGACTCGCTGGGCTGCTGATCCGGAGCTGCGTTCGGGCTTGGGTTGGATCCCCCTTTGGTCTTTGGTTTCTTCCGAGGTTTTCCACAGCCGTGGGACTGAAGCCGGATGGTCTATGGCTAGTCCTTGGCATCAACCCCTTTGATTAGATTACCCCCCTTTGATTAGATTACCTGGTTGGGTTTTTCCGAGGTTTTCCCCAACCAAAAGGCAAATGCCGGGTAATATTTTGGCGAATCCTCGGATTTCACCTCATCTCACTACATCTCGCCAAAATATTGTAAAACAATTGTACAAAATTGTAAAAATTGTAGAAAATTACTAAATTGTAAAACTAGGTATAAAAATTTGTAAAAATTGTAATTGTAATATTGTAAAATTTTGACTTGTCCCACATCTTAAAGCTTCATTGCCCATGTAAGATCTATGGAATAAAATGAATGAATGAATGAATTAATTAATTAATTAAAAGGATTGAAGGCATGTTTGACAGTCTTTATCCCACAACATTTAATAATTTTTCAAACTTCACATGCAATAAAATGTTAATGTTAATAAATAAAGTTACAGCTTGTTCTCGCAGAGTTCATGTTCTTTTTTAATTTACAAGTGACTGTATGTCAAGTTTGTAGAGAATTTATTCACAACTCAGCTGTGCTGTAAGTAATTCACTTTCTGCTCCTGATATTTCCAGCGTTTCTCAGTAACCATTGAACGTGTTGTATCTTCAAGTTACATGGCAAGCAACAATGATAGTAAGTGTGCAAAAAAATCTATTAAAATTCGACTAACTGGCCGATTAATTGATTAAAGATATCTGGTTAACCGATAAAAATTTTAATCGAACATCTAATAATAATAATAATAATAATAATAATAATAATAATAATAATAATAATAATAATAATAATAATAATAATAATAATAATAATAATAATATCTTATGCATTTCCAATTCACTGTGGGCTAAAGCAAGGAGATGCACTATTACCTTTACTTTTTAACTTCGCTTTAGAATATGCCATTAGGAAAGTTAAGGATAACAGACAGGGTTTGGAATTAAACGGGTTACATCAGCTGCTTGTCTATGCGGAGGACGTGAATATGTTAGGAGAAAATCCACAAACGCTTAGGGAAAACACGGAAATTTTACTTGAAGCAAGTAAAGCGATCGGTTTGGAAGTAAATCCCGAAAAGACAAAGTATATGATTATGTATCGTGACCAAAATAGTGTACGAAATGGCAATATAAAAACTGGAGATTTATCCTTCGAAGAGGTGGAAAAATACAAATATCTTAGAGCAACAGTAACAAATATAAATGACACTCGGGAGGAAATTAAACACAGAATAAATATGGGAAATGCCTGTTATTATTCGGTTGAGAAGCTTTTATCATCCAGTCTGCTGTCAAAAAATCTGAAGAAAGTTGGAATTTATAAAACAGTTATATTACCGGTTGTTCTGTACGGTTGTGAAACTTAGACTCTCACTTTGAGAGAGGAACAGAGATTAAGGATGTTTGAGAATAAGGTTCTTAGGAAAATATTTGGGCCTAAGAGGGATGAAGTTACAGGAGAATGGAGAAAGCTACACAACGCAGAACTGCACGCATTGTATTCTTCACCTGACATGATTAGGAACATTAAATCCAGACGTTTGAGATGGGCAGGACATGTAGCACGTATGGGCGAATCCAGAAATGCATATAGAGTGTTAGTTGGGAGACCGGAGGGAAAAAGACCTTTGAGGAGGCCGAGACGTAGATAGGAGGATAATATTAAAATGGATTTCAGGGAGATGGGATATGATGGTAGAGACTGGATTAATCTTGCTCAGGATAGGGACCAATGGCATGCTTATGTGAGGGCGGCAATGAACCTCCGGGTTCCTTAAAAGCCATTTGTAAGTAAATAATAATAATAATAATAATAATAATAATAATAATAATAATAATAATAATAGGCCTAATAATAATAGTATGTTGGCTGCAGACGAGAAGGCCAGCTAACGTAAGGTGTAGCAGCAGCTCGTCTCGACCTTGCGTTGTGACCTATAGCCTACTCTGTTCTGCAGAATAGGTGAGAACGATGAGCACCAGCGAGCCCTCCCTTCGAGGCGGCTCCGAGGTTTAATTAAAGGCCGCCGAGTACCCTTAGCATGATGAATTAGTTTGTAGGCAAGCACACCTCGCGGCGCGCTCACAAATTATTTACAACCCGAAACAAAACGACGAGTGCTGGATGATAGAATAAGACAGAACACGACCGATCTTTATCCCGTTAACTAAAATAAAAGACACAGTATCTGATGTTACGTCACTCACACCATATGGATCCTGTATGCATGCCCCGGTTATTTATGAACTCACGGCTGCTTGGTTGTGCGATTTCGTGAAATACCAAATACGAAACGGATTCTGGAGTGCCTAAGTTTTCTGATGAGGAAATACGTAAGTTTGTTACTTGCAGAATTCACAGTTCTAGCGAAAAGATTAGGCCTACATCTTGATTAGTAAACGAGGACAATCTTAACTGATGACTGCAAACTGCACATTTTCAACGCGCTAACGCACACACACATATATGATTATTTTCAAAACAAAACTAATTTTCTTCGCCATTTTTCTCATACTCACAATGCATCGTCCTATCAGCTTCATTCCCCACAGTCAGTCTAAGCTCTCCGACCCCGTATCTTCCTTAAAGCCTAATTATTCATCTTTATCCTTAGCAGGCTACATCAATATGTAACTCGTCCGTTGTCGCCATCACTTGCAAGTCATTTTCACCACCGCCAGCATCAGCACCACCAACATCATCCTGTTCTTCATTATCTCTATCATTTCAGTTTCATGTCCATCGTTTCATTATCTTCATCTTGATGATCAGCATAAAATCGTATATGAATTATGGTAGTTCATTTATTTATTTACTTTATTTATCTTCATTTATTTATTTATTCACTTATTCACTTATTTAGTTATTCACTTATTTATTTATTTATTTATTTATTTATTCACTTATTTATTTATTTACTTATTTATTTATTTATTTATTTACTTATTTATTTATTCATTTATTTATTTACCTATTTATTTAATTATTCACTTCTTCACTTATTTATTTACTTTATTTATTTACTTATTTATTTATTTATTTATTTATTCACTTATTTATTCACTTATTCAGTTATGTATTTATTTATTTATTCACTTATGCATTTATTCACTTATTTATTTATTTATTTATTCACTTATTTATTCACTTATTCACTTATTTAGTTATTCACTTATTTATTTATTTATTCATTCACTTATTTATTTATTTACTTATTTATTTATTTACTTATTCATTTATTTATTTATTCACTTATTCACTTATTTATTTATTTATTTATTTATTTATTTATTTATTTATTTATTTATTTATTTATTTATTTAATCACTTATTCACTTATTATTTATTCATTCATTCATTTATTTATTTATTTATGTATTTACTTATTTATTTATTTATTCATTTATTCATTTATTTATTTTAAACATCTGTTATAATAATAGAGCTAGGCTCCAAATTATACTAGCCAAATGCAATGAATTGGCATCACAGTAGAAAAAACAAGATGCAATAAACGAAACATGATGCAAGGACAGACTACAAAACAAGAAGACAGAAAGTAATGAAAGAGAAAGGATAGAAGATAATTCTAAAAGAGGATGAAAAAAAAGAAATACAATTCTTAATTTCTCTATATAAACTTTTAACACTTTTATATCACTGATTAAATGTCTAACTTCTTTACTGTGTTAAAATTTAATCTGAAGATTAACACAGCAAAGAAGTTGGAAATCTAATCAGCAAGAAATAGGAATATAAACGAGGACAAAAGGGAAAGATATCTCTACAAAAAATGGAGTATTGTACATATGAGTAATATGGTGCATTCCTGAATGTTGACACAGTAAAGAAGTTAATCAGTGATATTTGAGTGTTAAAAGTGTATATAGAACAATGACTAATACTACTGTTGTTCAATTATTCCGAATATATTTATAAGACATGTTTAAATTTGGTAAGAGAATAACCAAAGCCCAAACTTCAAATCTCATATAACTCATCCCTAATATTATGCAACATAATAGTAATATGCGTTACAAGAGCGGTATGTTGAAGTTTTCATGTTCGAGGAAAAGTTTGAAAAAGCAAAACGTAGTTGAGCTTTTTTAATTTCCGAGAACTGAAAGAAAACATACCGCTCGTGTATCGTACATTATTTTGTGCGAAGATCGTTTATTACATACCTGAAAGAGGAATTTCTAATTAGTTGCAATGAAATCTCCATCTTGGTTTCTGTTCAATGACGGCAAATTTGCAAAACAAATATATTACCTTCAACATTGTTGCTTTAAAATGTTTTCTGTGTTTACTATACTCCAGCAGGCCGTGATATACGTGTCTTTTTTTCCCCCCAGTCTACGATAAGTCTAAAATCTTGTTGATTTTTTCACGGTTTCCTTAATGTTACTTGCATCACGAATGCAGTAACTTTAGTGGAGTTGTAGAGTTTACTTAATTTTTGCAAATATTTAAAAACAATAATATTAACAGTGCAATTTAGGTGAAATTGCAGTGGTAAGTTTCCAATTTATAATTATTACTATATTGAACGTCTCTAAAAATAATATGTTAAAAGCCTAAAGCAGTAAAATCAATATGTCACTTAAGCGGTAAGAAGAGGGAAATTGTTATGTGTGTTAGGTTGGGAATACTGAATGTGGAATTTTAGACTTTCCGCGGATTGGTTTTGTGCGGAAACCAAGCAAATACGCACGACCTCGCACAAATATTCTCAAATGCGGTAGATTTCCATGATATGAAGTATGTGGGGTTGTAAGAACAGCAATTTTGTATTACCGGTAGCCTACTTCAATGTTACATTTTCGCATTAAGCTGTATCTGGTGGAGTAATTCCCTGTTATCAAGTATGTTTAATAAAGGCAATTGTTCAGCTATTAACCTCTGTGTGGTGATTTAAATTCAGAAAGTAGATTATTATACGAAACTGTGCACTGTAATGTTAACAATATCCTCCACTACAGCTTTGAGCCCAACGCCGATCTTAATTGCAATATTTAAAACTGAATGAAGACGTTGATGCGACATAGCTCGCTCTTGTCCCGCCGCGGAGATGAGATGAGGTGAAAACAAGAAAAACACAAGCAGCGGCGGCGGCGTCATTACCTCGCTGTGTGAGAACCGCTCTCAGCGACCTCTAATTTGAGTTATTTCCCCGGATAATAGCAGAGCAATGCTTAACTGATTCCGACCAAGATTGATAATAAAACTGCGGGACACTGCACACCGCAAAATAACAGGTCTGGCCGCACAGTGGCGGCCGTGGTGGAATGCGGCTGAAGTCATCGCAGGAGACCTGCCTCCGCTGTACTGGACCTTACTAAGTTACATTACATGGCGTAGGACTCAAATCAATGTAATATAGTAAACTGAAAAATGAGTTCTATTCAGTCAATACTTAACATAAAACACAATAAAACATGTTATAACAACATTTAAACAGATTTAAAAACAAACGTTTATGCGAGATCGTGCGTATTTGCTTGTTTTCCGCACAGAACCAATACGCGGTAAGTGTCAAATACCACATTCAGTATTCCCAACGTAACACACATAACAATTTCCCTCTTCTTACCGCTTAAGCGCGACATTCATTTTAATGCTTTAGGCTTTTAACATATTATTTTTAGAGACGTTTAACATAGTAATAATTATAAATTGGAAACTTACCACTGCAATTTCACCTAAATTGCAATGTTAATTATTGTTTTTAAATATTTGCAAAAATTAAGTAAAGTCTACTACTCCACGAAACTTATTGCATTCCTGATAGAAGTAACATTAAGGAAGCCGTGAAAAAAAATCAACAAGATTCCAGATGCCGATGTTATTACTGCAATATGTTATATAAATAATATTGTTAAAATATTAAAATGAAAAATAAATCATTACATAACCTTACCGTTTGTTTTAATTTCGCATTTATAGACTGGGGGGGGGGGGGAAGACAGACGTATATCACGGCCTGCTGGAGTATAGTAAACACAGAAAACATTTTACAGCAACAATGTTGAAAAAAAGATATTTTGGTGTTCCGAAGTTGGCGTCATTAAACAGAAACCAACATGGAGATTTCATTGCAACTAATTAGAAATTCGTCTTTCAGGTATGTAATAAACGATCTTCGTACAAAATAATGCACGATACACGAGCGGTATGTTTGTTTTCATGTTCTCGGAAATTAAAAAAGCTCAACTACGTTTCGCTTTTTCAATCTTTTCCTCGACCATGAAAACGTCAACATACCATACCGCTCTTGTAACGTATATTACTATTTCGCCAATTTTGATTGGCACCTTCAGGTCGTGTAGGTCGAATGGAACATGTTATAAAAAGTGAACACTTGGTATATGACGTTAAAAACCAAAGTTACAACTGTAATATCACTTAAAAACAGAGAATAGAATATAGCAAAAAGCCACCACGATGTGTGAAGAATCACTGTGTTGGAAGAGGCGTGTGTGAACCAAGGGAACAGCAAAACTCTCCTGCTCTCCGTAACGGCCACACGACCGACCTGTTCGTAGCAACTCAAATCTATCTTGAAAACTGTATCTGCAATGACAGAAGAGTTTTGCTGTTTCCTTGGTTCACACACGCCTCTTTCAACACAGTGATTCTTCACACATCGTGGTGGCTTTTTGCTATATTCTATTCTCTGTTTTTAAGTGATATTACAGTTGTAACTTTGGTTTTTAACGTCATATACCAAGTGTTCACTTCTTATAACATGTTCCATTCGACCTACACGACCTGAAGGTGCCAATCAAAATTGGCGAAAACGTTTGTTTTTAAATCTGTTTAAATGTTGTTATAACATGTTTTATTGTGTTTTATGTTAAGTGTTGACTGAATAGAACTCATTTTTCAATTAACATTGAACTTAACGGAACCAATATGCCTTTGAAAAAAAATGTAATATAGGCCTATAGGAACTTGCTTAAAAAAAAAACTTGCATTAAACCAGGTATTATAATGTTCATATTGAAAGGCTGCATTTGTTATAGCGCATTTAAATACGAACAAACGGAAGTAGGTCTCAATATATAAAACAGTTAATTTTTTACATACGACAACAAATTCCACAATTTGCGACATCAGGCCGACATCTACGGCTGGCCACTAGGATCCAGAATACAAAGCAGAGGTTAAATTAAAAATACAGTATGATTGCGGAGAGAATACGGAACAGAGATAAATTAAAAAATAAAGTACAATTGATTTCAGAGAAACATGAGATGAAAGTACATTCAAGAGTAGTGAAATGAAGTAAAAAATAGTACATTATGCAACGAGCCTATAATGAAGATAATTAAGGTATATGTACACCTTTACATACAAAAAATTTTGTTTTGTACAATTTTGCTCTGTAAAATTTTTATACAATTGAGAATGGTACCAGAAAGAGAATGAAGTGAACAGATCCCTTGAAATTATGTCTAAATTGTTTTTAAAAATTATTTTGTTTATAATTTTGACGTGCAACTTGGAACATGATAGCTCATGCAGTTTTTAAGATAGAGCCACAGTTTTTTCACTGTTTTATAGCTAAAACTATTCTTTAGTGCCTGACATAGAACTATTTTTTTATTTTCATTTACATTAATTAAATATTACCATATATATGTAACTTACAATAATATTTTATGTTGCATAAATCATGTAAAAAATCCATAGATAATAGTTAATTATATTAATGTTATTTTACTCATTGTCAGGCACTGGGGGACATTTCAAGCTTCAAAATGACACCAATATCTTCTTGGTGTCACCATATTTGGCTGAGATATCATGTTTGAAAGAATTAAATATTCTAAAATTACTATTTACAGGAAATGAGCCACAAACTTTCAGAGCCTCCATCATCATAATATGTCATACCCTTAAGCAGCTTCATGTCGGTCCAGTTTCAGCTTCTTTCTGCCTCTCAAATACCTCCGCCTTGTATTAACTTCAGGGTTGAATGTTTTTTTTTTTGGCATTTTTGTCCCTATTTGCATTGATGCAACAAATCCTGCGATGGTGTTTGTCCCAGGGTTTATGTCCATCCTCCTTAGAATTGTTATTTCTACTTTTGGACTCTTATTAAAATGACGTACAACATCACTGACACGCAAATTTACAGCTTTATGACTAACAGTAAAAGATTATAAATTACTTCATTATGTAAAAACGTTTTTTTTCAATCTAATGATCATGCCCAGATATCTATGCATCTATTTCGGGACTAAAAAGAAGTTTATTTTACAAGCAATGCTGGACGAGGGGATTGACTACTACGAAGATCACTCCAAAAGTAAGTGACCGTGGCTGATGACGCAGCATTTTGGAAAATGGGACTTATCTGAAAAACCATAAGGCATAAATCGAAAACTCTTATATCAAATTAAAGAGGAGAAAATTCTCTATTAAAATAGTTATATTTTGAAAATTCTAATTTTTCATCATTTTTTGCGTTTTGTGGGTGTACATATACCTTAAGAAGTGAGTATGGATATTTATGAAACGAGCGCAAGCGAGTTTCATAATTTTCATACGAGCTTCTTAATTACCATTATAGGCGAGTTTCATACGACTTTTTATGCTCGACCATATTTCTAACTTGATATTATTAATTTTAATTGTATCTGACCTTCAGCAATGTTCCGAATGTTGTGAGATGTGCGCAGACGCGAAAGTATTGATTTTTTCCGAGGAACAGATATCCACATTGACCTTGCTAGGCCATAAGAACCTACAGAGATAACATTGAAATAAAATTAGACATTGAAAAACGAGATGACAAATTGAATTTATTTGAATATTATTTACAATTAACGCTAATTATTATAGTAACAGAACATAACCTTCTGCGACAGTATTGGATTTCCAGCCTCCGTGACTTTTCGCTAATTCTCTTTCGATTGCATATCCGAGAATAATCGATACTTGCGGTTTTATAACGGTAGAAAGCTGACCTGTCATTGGCTGAACAGTTGTAACCTGGGTCGTCATTGGCTGAAAGACCTGACCTTTAATGAGTAGGTGTACTTTAATGACATGCATTAAAGGTCTGCTACCAGGTGTATAATTACTACGTTTCGGCATGGTCGAGCATAAAATATATATATATTACATAGTATTATACAAGTGATTGTGTAAAATGGATAATGAATCTCTCAATACCATTAAACAAATTTTGTTAATGTCCTCACTAGAAAATTTAAGAGAAAGGAGAATGGTTTTGGTTAACTTAAATGAAGTTCCCCTAGCGCCAAAAAGAAGTCCCTTCACTTCCCATGTATTAATATTCATTTTGTATCTCTCACTGAAGTGAGGAATACATGGATTGTAAATAGACTTCTTTTCATTGTTAACGTTATTGTCTTGTTGATCATCCTTCTCAAAACGGACAGTGGGGTCAAAAATGAGGCTTCTTTGATTCCGGCTGACTTCCTGAACTAACTTGGCTTGCTAAATTTAATTATTCTTCTTCTTTTTCTTCTTCTTCCTCAAATCCTATATATATATATATACCATATTATATTGATACATACGCATTACACAACAGGAACTCGCTCAATTCTTCAAAACAACCCTGCATTTAATGTATGTATCTAAATTTTTAAAACTGAATGCTTAATACAATTTTCGTAAAAAAAAAATTCACAGAATAACTTTAAAAGTTTTAAAAAGTGACCAACAAAACTTCATTTTTCGCCAACTAATACATTTGTTTTTGCAATGATGGCAATCAAATTGAAAGTCGAAAATAATTAAAATCGATTTATTCTTAACAATTTGGTGAAATAGTTCAAATTTCAGTTTTTGTAAGTTGTTTCATTTTGAGTACCGGTATGTCTGGATCAGGGAGCGTCATTTCTATTACAGATTAATCAACTTAATTTCAGAAAGCGTCATTTGTATTTCAAATTAATCAATTTAATTTTAGAAAGCGTCATTTGTATTTCAAATTAATCTATTTCATTTCAGAAAGTGTCATTTGTATTTCAGATTAATCAATTTTATTTGAGAAAGCGTCGTTTGAATTTCAGAGTAATCAATTTAATTTCAGAATATTTCACAAATAGTACATTGTATTTCAGAAAACATCATTTGTATGTCAGAATAAAAGTAAATTATTTTAGAAAGCGTCATTTGTATTTCAGAAAAATAAATTGCAATTCAGAAAGATGAACCCAATCTTGTAACAGTTTTACGCAACAATGGCGTAGGTACGACATATTCCACAGTTATCTTGATGCTCCCTTTCACTTTGTAGTGTAATATAAATTAAAAACTGCAGGAATATCTCGGATCAAACAAGATCTCATGATAAGTAAATTATCAGACACTATAAATAAAAGATTTCTATGGCAACGCTTTGTGTTATAATCCCTACATACACTTTTTCCATACGCATTTCAGATATCACAAAGTACCAAGTATTTCATTACAGTAATTTTATAAAATCTGAAGTTTCCCCCCCCCCCTTCAGATGGGGTATTATTGTTAAAAAGGTATTTGGAAGTGCCAGCTGGACAAATTGTAAACATCAATACGTTGAGAAATCAGTGCCGTATTAAAAATGCTAATTCATTATGCAACTGTCTGAAATACAAATGATTTCTGAAATACAATTGACACTTTCTCAAAAACAGTTGACTCAACTGATATAAAATGATATTCTCTGAAATACATCCGAGTTATCTCGCATACAAATGATGCATTCTGGAAAAGGTGCAGTCTTCGTAGAAATATACAGTAATGTATTATGCACGTCTAGAGTAAATGCACAGTTTTGTATCAAAATATAAGGTTTTCGTTCGCTGTAAAATAGGATTTCTACTGTATTCACAATAATAGTAATGTCCTCGTACGTAACAAAACAGAGATCTCTCGCGGACAAGGGGAGTAAGTCTTCCCCCCCCCCCCAGTCAATATCAAGTTAATAAGCGACTTTATTTACGTGTTGCATTCTCAGACTCGTTGCTCTATAAACTGCAGACTTCACAGCTGCCCTGTCAACAACCGGGGCACTTCATTCGGACTCGAATGGTGTCCAGTCGGCACACCTCGCTCGCTGTGGACGTGAAGACACCGAGGCGCGGTCCCCACGTTTATTTATTGGCTCATTCATACAATTAATCCGCTCCGCTGCGCCCCGTATCGAGCAAATATCGGTTTCTGTCATGATTACTCACATATTGAGATTAGAATATTAGCACAGCAGACAGTACAATTTAGGATGGAAATATGCTTACTACGCTGTCATATACTCGTACACACCGATGGCTAAGAAGGGATACCCCGTATCTGTGAATTTACAGGTGAATAACAAAGCTGTTTCAAAAATTAATTTTCTCACAACAGACCAATTTTTTTATATGTTTCTGCTTTACAAGATCTTCTACTGGAGGATAAAATATTAGCTATCTTTTCAATTTTGGTTTTTTTATTATTTTATTTTAGCAGGTTATTTTACGACGCTTTATCAACAGCTTAGGTTATTTAGCGTCTGAATGAGATGAAGGTGATAATACCGGTGAAATGTGTTCGGGGTCCAACACCGAAAGTTACCCAGCATTTGCTAATATTGAGTTGAGGAAAAACCCCGGGAAAAACCTCAACCAGGTAACTTTCCCCAACCGGGAATCGAACCCGGGCCACCTGGTTTCGTGGCTAAACAAGCTAACCGTTATTCCACAGGTGTGGACTTCAATTTTGTGAACATAATAATAATGCAGTTACGCTAATCTAGATAATAATAATAGGATAATAATAATAATAATAATAATAATAATAATAATAATAATATTAATAATAATAATAATCACTTCTTAGCCTTCCATACATTACAATAATGCCGAACATTATAATAAGCCTATATCAGGGCTTAAGTAATTTACGTCCCGTAGAAGACCAATAGTTCACACGATCTTCTACGAGTCGTAAAATAAATGAGTCGCATACTTTTATATATGCTGTATTGCTGTTTTTAACTATCAACCCACAATAGTATATTGCGATACAAAGTTAGGAATGTTATATTTCTCACTTAGATAAGGGATGCAGGATTCATAAATGGATTTCTTCTCCTTATCAACGTGTTGTGCCGGCAGGGCATCCCTCTCAAACCGGATTGTAGGATCAAGAACTAATCGTGACCAGAATATTGTACGAAATGGAAATATAAACATTTCAAATTTAACCTTTGAAGAAGTGGAAAAATTCAAATACCTGGGAGCAACAGTAACAAATATAAATCAAACTCGGGAGGGAATTAAACACAGAATAAATATGGGAAATGCCTGTTATTATTCGGTTAAGAAGCTTTTATCATCCAGTCTGCTGTCAAAGTCTGGAAGTTAGAATTTATAAAACAGTTATATTACCAGTGGCGTAGCATGAAATTTTGAGCAGGGGAAGCTAACTCAAGTTGTCTTTCATGCAATATGAGAAAACGTATTACAAAAATACAGTCTTAAAATAAATAGTAGTCAATGTCAAGTCAGCAGTCGAAGATTGGTTGGAACCTCGTAAGTAACACCAATAAGGCATGACCTCAAATGGTACGTAGTAAAATATGATTTCACGGTTTACACATATCTCTGAACAAATAGACACGTCTACGTATAACATTAGCTCACTCCCTGTCATACTTAGAGAAATCACAATATTAGTATCATTACGTAAGTATGCGTCTGTCTTTTGGTTGTGTCCTTCATTGACAGCAAGGGAGTCGGTCATTTGTTTTTTAAATCACACTTTTGTTCGTAAATCAGTCTTGATAATACAATTGTCCTAAAAAATTCAAGTAAATTGGTGTCAGGAACTGTTATTTCGCTCATTATTTATTATATCAGCCACAATGCATACTAACAATTCAACTGAACACAACTGACGAAAAGGGATAACTCGGAAACTACTTATTTTAAATGTTAAAGCTAGCTTCTTTTCGAGCCTT